>NC_092565.1:9520498-9780498 GCF_037975245.1 Apostichopus japonicus
ATAGTGTTAATGAGTGAGAGTTTCAAACCGTGTAATTACAGTCCATTATATGAGTAATATACCTCTAGAAGGAGATACGTTATTTCGTTAAGAAAAATAGATTTGATTTTCATGTTACCTCAATGTTACCTTCAAAATTCTTCCCAAACTTAAAATTGTGAACCCGCCAGATTGCAAAGGGTTTGGTTGCAGGGATACCTTCTAAAGAAGGTATATGAATGGGTCAACTTTACAAAAGGGGGGGGGGGAAGTAGAGTAGGGAATTTGAGTTTGGAAAACCTTTGCTTCCAACCATTTCTCCTTTATAGTGACCTATGTAAATGGTTTACATAGAGCTCAGTTACTATTGCGAACCATAAATTTATAATTTCATAGAGTCATCCAATAAAGGCTATATGCTCCCTACACGTGATTGATGACTACTTACACTACTTTACTGATTTGATTGCAATTGACTCTAGATTAACTGAAATTTGTTTTAGCAAACACCTAACAGCACACAATCATTTATCAAAAACCTTGGGGAAGAGAAATCACAGTGTGCATGACAGCTAAGGAAAAAAAGGTTCATTTCTCAAAAAATTATATGAATCTGACTGAAACTATAAATAGAAATGTTTTTTTTTTAATGGCAAAACTTAAATTTCAGGCCTTCAATAGTGAAGTCAGTCACAAGTTACTAAATGTTGATGTCAACAATGTCAAACACATAGAAACATAGGCCAAATATATACACTTTACATTCCGTCATGGGACACAGGCCTCGTCTCCATTATAATTATGAAATTGAAAACAAAATCAAGGAGATGCAAGTTTAATATTCCTAAAACTACCTTTGCTCTATAAGGGTGAATTGATGCTCAAAATTAATGTTGATATTTTGTAGACTGTTACATTATTAATGCTATGAAGTATAATACAGGTTGTATTTCACTTGTATAACAGTTTTAAATTTTGAGCAAAAACAACCACGGTCCATTGATTCAGTGACTGATATATTTAGATTAATGCATGGACCATAACATACAATACAAAGATTAATGGGAAAACAAGACTTTTATCACCTCAAATTTGTAGTTTATTTATTTGTTTTTCCACAAAAGTACAAAGTGGAGGGGAGTCTCGTTTACAATTATGCATTATAAATTTCAAGGACAAATGGTGTTGAATGTCATCCAAAGGGTGATCTGTTGTTTATTTGATGGTTAAAAGAAAATATTTTGGATGAAGTTATAGAATTTATAAAACAGTGGATTAAGTTTAAATATCAATTTTAGGCTTTCACTGAAGAGCTAATGTCATCATCAAGTTAGCTTTCAAAGTCTCTTAGTGCATTCCATCTTGACGGCCCTAAAGAATCTTTTTTGTATAAATACGTTCAACAGGACGCATGCACAGGCAAATGCTTTGACCTCAATATGTATAAATATCCAATGTAGCCTACACAGTGAACAAATTGAGCTGGACTCTACAGTGTTAGGCAAGCAACTCATGTCTCAGTGGAGGGTCCTTCAAATAGTTCTGACATGGTTGAATACTGTAGCCCAGCATACAGCCTAATGCACAACCAAAACAATAAAGTGGACAGTATGTTTTGAATTGAACTTTTCACTCCATCCATCTCTGTTAATGGGCCAAACTTTATGGAAAAAAGTACATATATGTGTGTGATTATTTACTATGCAACAGTAAAAAAAAAAAAAATTAACAAATGAAAATAAAAAAGTGGGGGGAGGGGGCGAGTTAGCTATAGGTTGTTGGTTAGTTTGTAATGTAATGCATAATGGGGCTTTAAAAGTACTATGGATATACCTAGCTCATTTGTCTTATATTCACTACATTTTACTTGTGTGGTAATCTCATTCAAAATCCGTTGAAATGTTTCGAAAAGCTCTTTTCGTTTCCAAGATATACACAGTTGATGTGTTGATAAATCTGGGAAACTCATTAAATATGTGCAATGATGGAGTGTTGCGCTCATCAAAATTTCTTATTTTAGGCCTCAATAAGTTAACCTCTACAGTAATTACAAGGCCAGATATATCTTTTGAATAATGGTATGTTCATCTCTTCAAAGAAGTCAATAAAATATTTCAAAAAAGTTGCCGTAGGTCACAAACCTGCTTTAGGCCACAAACCTATGTTCAGCGTCCTTGAAATGAAGGTTGTAAAAACCAAAGGAAAAACATAGCAGAAAATAAGTCAGTCACTCCCTTGACATCGTCAGTGTGCATAATTAGATAATGTTTATTCATAAATAAATACTAGATATAAGAAAGACTTGTAAAATGGTCAATCCTTGATGGATTTTGATGGGAGTTGCAGTTATTTTCATTATTTCTAAAGTCTGTTAGAGTGATTAGGACAATGTTCTTCATAGGTGTCCGTAGAACATTAAGGGAAATTCCAGACATTCAGCATATTTTAAAGGTTAGTATCCTGAAAACTGGAATAGCTATGGAAAAATTGCTTACACTTTCTTTTCTATTATTTTTCGGACTATGACATATCAAGACAATAAAAGTCATCCTTTAAGAATGGTTGTGTAATATGGATTTACTTGGCTCCTCTCTTACCTGTCTCCCACTCCACAATTGCACTTTCCTATCTACCTAACTACACATTTGAAAACGTTTTAGCAGTGCGCCCTCGCTCCCTGGGCCACGCCCACTAATTCCTCCTTCCGTATCTATCACCTGGAAGTTACTACACTTGTTTTTCTGCAAAATTATCGCTTATGATGTATACTATTTTTGCGTTTTTGGCATTCATCTTTGGATAATTCGACTAATGAGACCTTCTTTATATGGATGCAGCACTTATAGCCTACTGATGAGTGTGATCATCTTTGTATTGTAGGGACTGCCGAATGTAAAAATGTATCGACACGAAGGCCAAAGGTACAACAAAATGCTGGTATTGCAACAAAAAAAAAGGAGTTAAGAACCATTGTAGACTTCTCAAAAGGATTTGGGGGAAGAAAGAAAACATATCTGCAAATCGAAAATGCTGGGAAGAAGATGCATGCAGACCAGTTTGTCTCCAATGGGAAGCCACCAATTTTGTACCCCCTACCCTCCCCCAAGAATTAAAAGCCCCAGCTCTCTGCTTGCATGAAGATGCTCAGAGTGTTATTTTAAGGAAGGGGCTTGTAAATGTAGATCAGTACAGATAGTTGACCAGTTGTTGCTATAGGATAACTCCTATGACAGGGGTGGGGGGGGGTAGAGATTGAGGGATGGGGGAAGTATGCAGAGTGAAATTTTTAATTGTTTTTCTGATCTACACGAACAAAAATTCATTTCCAGGGAGTCAAGACAACATTGAAGCAGCCCAAGGATTTCTTTATTGATTCTATTGTGACCAATTTCAATCGCAGATATTAACCCGCCACCAATAACAGTCGATCAAGGATGTATGTTCTTCATTATTGGAGGGAAAATATATATATATAATATCAGCCACACATTGAATCGTTTTGAGAGAAGCCTCGTATAACTAACCATCGCGTGATTACGAAATATCTGCAAGATATGTTATACTGTACATTCTCTGTGATATGTACAACATTTCTGTAGCATTAGTTAATGCTAGTAACAGTTTAGAGAGAATTACTCTATCACTGAAAACATTATCATCAGTTGAACTAATAATAAATAAAGAAAGAAACATGTTTTCTTAATTGAAGTAATTGATGAGAAATTTACGAAAGCCTGTATTAGCCAAAGGTGGTTTAAGGTTCTTCCACTGACAAAGTTTGAATTTAAATTGAGGATTCCTGATCAGGTTTTCAAAATCTCAGCTGATAGTTTGTGTAAGGAATGATAAATGTATATTCCCTCACATGTTGTGACACATCCAATTGCACACCATTATTTGTGATTGTTAGCCTACCACCTTTGTGACGTAAAGAGAAAGTTTGGCTTAAATTTAACTGTTGTATATAATACGCAAATTATGCTTGAGAGAGCAAGGACATGGTTGGCTAGAATGGGACTTTACTCTTGAGAGTTCAGGAATATTAGACAATGGTTTGTACGGATGGCAAAGAAGCACTTACTAGAGATCGCTTATTCCTCATAATTGGATAGCCTTCAATCAAACCTCTACCACTCACCCCTCCCCAAACCTACAAGAAATGTTTCTCGATCCTTGATATTCATTTGTCTTTATTTGACTTTTGATACTTTTAATACTGTGCTTTTACCACTTCCCCTGTCTCTTACAGCTGTCTCTTTCTCTTACAGCTGTCTCTTTCTCTTACAGCTGTCTCTTTCTCTTACAGCTGTCTCCACCTCTTACAGCTGTCTCTCCCTCTTACCACTGTCTCTCCCTCTTACCACTGTCTCCACCTCTTACCACTGTCTCCACCTCTTACCACTCTCTCTCTTGCTCTTACTATCCTTTCTCTTACAGCTGTCTCTTTCTCTTACAGCTGTCTCCACCTCTTACAGCTGTCTCCACCTCTTACCACTGTCTCTTTCTCTTACCACTGTCTCTTTCTCTTACCACCCTCTCTCTTGCTCTTAATATTTCTTTCTCTTACAGCTGTCTGTTTCGCTTACAGCTGTCTCTTTCTCTTACCACTGTCTCTTTCTCATACCACTATCTCTTTCTCTTACCACTGTCTCTTGCTCTTACTATTTATTTCTCTTACAGCTGTCTCTTTCTGTTACCACTGTCTCCACCTCTTACCACTGTCTCCACCTCTTACCACTCTCTCTCTTGCTCTTAATATTTCTTTCTCTTACAGCTGTCTGTTTCTCTTACCACTGTCTCTTTCTGTTACCACTGTCTCCACCTCTTACCACTGTCTCCACCTCTTACCACTCTCTCTCTTGCTCTTAATATTTCTTTCTCTTACAGCTGTCTCTTTCTCTTACAGCTGTCTCTTTTTCTTACCACTCTCTATTTCTCTTACCACTCTCTGTCTCTCTCTTACCCCACTTTCTTTCTCTTACCCATGTCTCTTCCCTTATTAATTTCTCTCTCTCTTACTACTCTCACCTCGTCTCTCTGCTAACATTGCATATTCCCTATACCTGGTCTAAAATTTATTTTATAATCTTTTAGTCTTTTAAAAATAAAGATTAATCTATAGTATTTTATAACCACAAATAATAGTACTAAGAACAGTAGCACATTAGAACTTTGAAAAGCCACAGATTGTGCAGAATTGTTTTGGGTTTAGAACTAGTTTTACTCTGTTTATGTGAAAGCTGTAGAGATCAATAGATTATGCTTATGAAACTTTAAGTGGACTTTTGAAAACACAAGTATGCAATTAAATTGCAGTTAGTGTGTGTCTATAGCTTGTATATTGTGCAGTAGTGAATTAGAGTATACGATATGTCAGTTAAGGCAGAATTTAGGTTTGATACACCCAGCTGGGACACATTTTGGCTGCACTGTACTGTACTTTCATGTCCTACTTCAGAGCACTCCTACTGTCAGTATGAGCAGTATGGATATCATGTTTCTGTCAGATAGTGGTTAGGAACTGTTTGTACTGTCAGTATGTGTGCTTAGAAGTATGAAATGGTAGAACAGTTTAGAGAGGTATTACCATTAGATAAACTGTCCCAAGTGGCTGGTTTGATATATCCAGGGATGAAATTAAGGTCTTTATATGGTCTGTGGGATAGACTATATAACTATACTGAGGAGATGTCTTTATATGGTCTGTGAGATAGAATAAATAACTATACTGAGGAGATATCTTTATATGGTCTGTGGGAAAGACTATAAAACTATACTGAGGATATGTCTTTATATGGTCTGTGGGATAGACTATAAACTATACTGAGGAGATGTCTTTATATGGTCTGTGGGATAGACTATAAACTATACTTAGGAGATGTCTTTATATGGTCTGTGGGATAGACTATATAGTCCAGCCACTTTAATTGGTAACTTACCATCACATTTGCCTAAAAGACTTATTTCTCAAAACGATAGTTTTATCGAAATGTAGTCTGGGCTGATACTGCAGGCATTTGTTAAATTAATATTCTCAAATGAAAATGTATTTGCACCCTATTAATCAGCCATCCATGCCTATCCAACCAGTTCAAGGGTCTTCAAATGAATAGCAATGTGTGCAAAAGTGTAAAAAAAAACATGGATTTAGGAGTCTTCAACATTTCACAAATGGCTTCTATTGAAGTGTGTGTACCATCTTGAATGTCTAATTCCACCGACAAGCAGACCTTTGGTGAAATGAGGGCAGCATTGCAGTTTTCAAAATGGCAGCATTGCAGTTTTCAAAAACATATATTGTTTGGTAAAGAGTTTTTCTGCCCTCCAGAAAGTGAAATTGGACACAAACACCTAACAATTTACTGCTGTGCTCATTGATAGCATGTGACCAAATCTACATTCTTCTTACTTACCTGTCCCTCGCTCTCCCTCACTCTGTTTATCTGCATTATTTTTTATATTTGCTTTCAGTAGGTCATATAGGAGCAAAAAAACCTTCCCATAATTTAGCTGGAAATTTTTGTGGGTAGTTAAACACACTCCATTGGGCGGGATGACTAAGTTTGTTGATCTCACCAGGCAAAAAAGGGGCAAAAAATCATGGTATAAAGTGTCTTTAAGCAGGACCTTGCAGTTGTGCATGAACACAGAACCTAACCATCATCATTGTAAAAGTATATAATTTTATGCTTCATTGTTAAAATATGCATTTTTAAATGAATTGAATTTCTTTGAAGTATCACCAGAGAGAACAGCTCCCAAGGCTACCATTAAGGTTTAAAGCCTCTGGCCTGTTACAATAAGATTTGTCTCTCCAATATAGAGATGAAAGATGGCAGGAAGACTTGTTTTGCAAGAATGTTATGAAACTACTTCAGCAAATAATGCCACACTAGAAATTGGCAACACATCTAGCATGATGAACAAACCTGCAGCATGCATAGGACATAACGTTATGATGAAAATAGACCCCATCCTACTGAAGTTAATTTTGTATTATCTTAGCCAGTGCTAGATCCAGGAGGAGGCTACCCAATTAAATCTGATTTCAGATGGAGGAGTCTTCTTGTCACTCAGTGATAAACCACAAGAGAGATCAACCTGTTTGACTGGCCCCACTTGAAGGCTGATGCTCATGAAAGTCCCTCCAACACACAATGAGTGTAGGATAAAGTAATGTATACAGCTGCCTTGGACTTGCCAAATGACTATAAACAGTACAAGATTTCACAAAATGACCATGTATTATCTACATCATGCTTGGTGGATAGATAGACACCGGAATAACTCTTGGGAAATGTCCTTTTAATTAAAGGCTCTTGTTTATGGTAACTCAGCCATGTCTAAAAGAATAAAACAAGTGTGATGGTATGTCTTCTGTCTGCTTCTTAATGCTAACAGTAAAAATTTGTCATTTTGCACCATTATTTAATCAAATTTGTTAATATTGCCTGAATAATGGATTATTTAGCCTTTGTGCATCTTAGCAAAGACCAACCATAACTTATTAAAAAATCAAGTTTGACAGAGATGTAGTAGTCTTAGGATATATATTAGAGTTGGACTTGGATTATAGATAAATCATGGATATTTAGAACACTGTTGTGTCCCAACTAATAATAATGTGAGAGAGAGACTGGTGCAAAGTAGGAGAGAGAAGCCAGGTCCATTGCAACAAATTCTAATTTGGGATGGGAGAGGGGGAGTGGGATACACTGAAACATGGAGGAAGGCACAAACCACTTAAGAAGGGGGGGTACATACAACAGGATCTTGTCTTGTGTATCGTATGAAGCACTTTGTACACATAGTGGGAGTGGATGAGGGGGGCAGCAGTCAGTAGGGGAGGGAGGGGAGGGAGGGGGAGGGAGGGGGAGTCCATGGACCCAGTCCGACTATCCTCCTGACAGAACCTTTCTCTTTCTTTACTTCCATTATTTGAAATGAAACCTGAGTATAGTCAAACTCAATATACGTTGTACATAATTATCAAAGTTACTTTCAAGAGTCATAGATTCATGAAATTCATCTCAGTAGGCTGCTTTGATAGTCAACCATTCATTCCCGTTTTGAAATATTGTTGTGCCAGCAATATACATGGTTGGTATGTAAATCACCCAATTTGAATATTCATTGCTTTAGTCCTTGAATGATTAATTATCATATAAAACCAGAGTCATTGGATGAACAATTCCTTTAAGTCTGTTAATCTCTCATGTCTATAGTAAATCACGAAATTGTCAAATGAAATCCAACATGTAAGGTTACTTACTATGCATTTCACCAAAAGGTGGTCTGCATTCATAAATGTTCCAGTCATAGAAATTTTGTAATTCGTTATAGCGCCCTCGCCATTAGAAGTTTATGGAAGCTTTCCCCTGTAGAATTAGATCTGTTGTGCTGAATAAAGGTTTGATTCTTTTTAATCAATATTCACCTTTGCCGAGAGAGCAATTTGCAAAAGTCGCCTTTTAGTAATTGGAAAAAAGGGTCGCTGCAGTGTTTAGCTTGGCTGATGGATTAAATTGTTTTGATGGGTTGAAGAGCATCTGTTAGATCATAGCTAAAAGTTGGCCCCCGCATTTTATCATATTGGAATACACACTTGACAGCCTTAGGATAAAGTAGGGTAATTTTCATTTTTAAACTATATCTCAGGAAAATTTTTCCAAAGTTATGAATAATAAATATACATGCTTACCTACTGTATTTGACTTTGTTTTTATCATTTTATTGATATCTTTTTTTGATGGTGGTAGGGAAGTTTAATGGTAGTGTTATGTTGGCAGTACTCATCATCATCACCTATTAATGCCACCGGAGGGTCAGTGACGTAACATGAAAGGTTTTTCATGAGTGGGCGGGAGTCTCAGAAGGATTTTTGGTCCTATCCCCTCCCCGGGGCCTACCCCTGTGGATTAACCAGAACTTCCAGAGTTTGCAGAATGGAAAGCATGCTGAGTTTGGGGGAGGATGGCGGGGTGGAAATTTTTGCAAGCATGCAATGCACATAATAGTAACTGCCAATTTTTTTAAAGTGCAAGAATGCGCCTGTACAAGTGCACTTACTTCATGGGCAAGTATACAGTGAGCAGGTGGAACTCAGTTTTTATTTGCCAGAGCCGACTGTGATCATGATGATGATGACTATTATTATTATTATTATTAAATGCACTGTTTGATAGTGTAACTCCTAAAGTGTAATAAATCAAAATGTGTGTTCTAGTAAAGCTAACATTTCAATAATGAATGACGTATAATGAGAAAGCTTCGTTCCATCAATCGACCCCTTCATCTGATTTTTTTCCCCCTTTCTCCCGCAATGCACCACTGGACCTTCTACCTCTCATGTATTGATTATTTGAGTCGGTGATTACATGTAATTACATCTTGATGTAGAGTAAAGTCTGTTAGTTCTAGTAGGTTTAACTATAACACAATAAAGTACATCGTCCGAGAGGGACATCACAGCAAATACAATCCACATTGATTTTCTAATGCTTACCCAGTAGAAGATCATTATTACTTTTTGACTTAGGAAGAAAACAAATTAGTCACTATTAAAAATTGTTATTCCCACTTTGATCATGGTTCCTACATGGTCTGAAAAATCTGGAAAATAGCAGGGAAAAGAAAGAAAAAAAATGTCATTTCTACAGTAGATCTTGAACTGCTTTGAATTTTTCAAGTTTAGTCTGAAAAAGTGAGGACAAAATCCTCATTTGAACACCTCTTCTACTGTATGACGTTGTATATGAGCAAATGTGACATATTTAACGGCATTAATCAAAATGTGGTGAAAACTTATGTCTACAACATGTCATGTTTGGGGTGCACGGCTCTTGTGAATGTCTCCCGTCACCAAAAGTTAATGAAAGGATTAGCATATATATAGCTTTTGCAACAGTTACAATTGGTAGGCTTACTCAATTGTGTGTGTGTATGTAGGCTGCCTTGAAGTAAATCATAATGATGAAATTTTACTGTGGGTCTTCAAAAAGTCTGGAATTTCATTTGTTTCAAAGCGTGAAAGAGGACAAAGTTCTGTAGAAGTTTGAATATATTGAATATATAGTAGTCATTTGAATATATATTAGTCATATATATTTTACATATATCATATAGTCATATAGTCAATATAGTCAATATATTATATTTGAATATATATTAGTCATATTCCTATATAAAACTGATTAAAAACACCTCATTTAAGTCCAATCTTTTGAATGGGAGAAACATTAAAAGATATTTTTTAGTCACATTTTACCCCAATTGGGGCAACCTTGGAAAATCAGCTCCGGTTGAGGACAACCTTTTAGTTTGTGATCGCTGCCTAGAATACATGCAAGAAAAGAAGATCCAGACATCTGACTGGCACCTTCAGTCACAACAGGGATAATATTTCAGTCACTTATCTACACTTATATGTACAGTTTATCCAGACTGGCACCTTCAGTCACAACAGGGATAATATTTCAGTCACTTATCTACACTTATATGTACAGTTTATCCAGACATCTGACTGGCACCTTCAGTCACAACAGGAATAATATTTCAGTCACTTATCTCCACTCATATGTAGTTTATCTAGACATCTGACTGGCACCTTCAGTCACAACAGGGATACTATTTCAGTCACTTTATCTACACTCATATGTAGTTTATCTAGACATTTGACTGGCACCTTCAGTCACAACATGGATATCATTGATCGCTTTATACACTGGCTCACATTTACACTGAATCCAAATATCTGACTGGCTCCTTTAATAGTTGGGGCATGGATAATATTTCAAATACTGTGTGATATTTACAGTTCATCCAGGTATCTGACTGGTACCTTTAGTGTTATACTGGATAATTATTTAAATAACTTTTTCACCAACTAACATTTACACGGATTCTAAATATCTGACTGGCACTTTCAGACAGAACATAGATAACATTTTTGATAAGAACTTGTTTAGATAGTGACATATTGATTGTAAAATACCCCCGCAGACTGACTGTACTATACTATATATGGAAATACAGCCTACTCTCTGGGATATAAGCCTGTATATATACAAGTCAATATTAATCTGCTCGTGTACAAGATACACAATGCCATTGTCAAAACCTGCATTACTATCCAAAGTTATAGTTCATACTCTGAGAATCGATATTCGTTTGTATTAACTTTCAAAATGCCAACAAAAGATCCTTTTGCTAGAGCAGAGTGTGATTTTTTCATTATTATCCATTCATTGTTATGAAAACGTGCAGGAAAACTTCATATTTTTATGGATTTATTGTGGCCAATGATTTCAACATTCTCCTTAAAATAAATCTATAACCATCACTGAGAATACACAGTTGAAGTTTAATATAGACTACCCATGTGGAGCTAAGAAATTAAAAAGTAGGATCAATTTTCATTGAAGAATTTTTCAATTTAGGGCATAATTTAATTGGTTTAAAAATTTACTTTAAATTCACAATTTTTAAGGTCTGACCCAGGTCATACCCAAGACTTCATTAAAATGATCTTCAACTAATGTTTAAGAATTATCACATGATACAGTATTTCATGTCATTAATCCCCTACCCGTATCCCAACCCCTACCCCTACCTGTACCCCTTCCCTCACCTCAATGACCAACCGCAGCGTGTCAGGTCTTTGAGAGATAATTGCTTTTGACATTCTTTAAAAATCATTTAAAAATCATGTTGCTGATTACTACTCTGCCTGCAGTTAAGATTCATCGAGTTTGAATTGATGGACTGATTTCTGCTAGAATGAGCAATGACTACCACCTACCGGGTGTAATGTCGTGAAATATGACACTTTTGTGACTTGCAATTAAGAAAAATGATCTCGAGTTCAATTTTTTAGTCCTGTTGGCATATTTTCGTGTTTGTTGGAATTTCCTTCTCACCGACACTGCAAAATGTACCGAAAAGAAAAGTGAAATGAATTGAAGTGAATTTTTCTTTCTTTTGACAACCGCGCATGTCACTATTGTGATATATTTTGCTCGTTGATTTTTGGTACTCCGAGAATATGAACCAACTCCGAAGCCATTGCTGGCCTCTTCTTCCCATAAATTGCGTGCTAGGGATTTCTTTCCATGTGGCGGCATTGCGGCAGCGTAAGTATCCGTGTGACGTAGCTAGATGCCGAGACAATCCCGGGGAGATGGGAAGGTGCCAAAAAGATGAAGTTAACGTTAGAAACTAATAGTCATTGAACTGGAAGAAACGGAACGCAACAATAATGGAAGAGTCACAGCTAGCGAGGACGAGTTACGAAGGAAGCTTGGCACGTCGTGGTTATTTAATGGTAGAACTTTGCTGGAATCTTACAGCTGGGTTTGACTGTAAGTAGACATAGTCAAGAGTATACAGCTGTGAAATATAATTACCTCAGAGACAATGAAATTTTAATCTTGAGGAATTATTCATTATTGTGACTCATGAGATGTATCTGTACCATGACATTTTAAAATATGGAAAAAAGGGCCAAAATACAAATGGGAGGAAAAAGTGAAGAAAAAATTGTTGAATGATGGGGACTTGAGTTTAAAGTATCTTTACTATCTGCAGTTGCTGCCAAATTTGAATTTAGGCTGCTTTGATTTTTTTTTTTTTCAGGGGGGTGAGGGGGTTGTTTTTTGCCACAAAGTTTTGAATTAGAACATTATTGTATTTGGGTTTTCCATGTAAAGGAACAAATATTATTTTGATAAAATTGAAAAGAATATTAATATACTTTGTAGATTACACTGTATCCAGTGTTATACCATTTATTCATTATGCAATGAAGAAGCTTGTAAAACAATAAGTCACAATTGCGTTTTGTTCTTTTAATTACGGTTCAGTAGTTTAATCGCTCTGTTCAATGTGGGAAAGAAAATTAAAACGTAAAAACTTGAAATATGAAATTATGTCATTTGAGCAATGATACATACAGAGCCCCCAAGGCAGGAGTAATCCATAATAGAAAATTTTGCTATAATGTTTGATTTTGTCACATGCAAACCTGTAATGTTTGTGGCTGATTTTGTCCTTCCTGATTATATGCTGGCCAACTGTATGAATGTAACAGACTATTTTTGCAGGTTTCTTATGGTTCCTTTCAAAAGTGCTGCAGAATATCACTAGATTTGATCCAATTCCCCCTTAAGAAAAATGTTGCTCTAACATGCGGGCTCAGGTCTTTTAGCGATTAATATTCAACCTGAAACTCGACCAGCCTCTCGTGGAAAGTTTAACTTCTTAATCTTAATTATCAAAGAAGATTTCATACCTGATGTCAGAAGAAGCAACATCTTGTGCTCGAAGCTACAAGAGTGAAGTTATCCTAGCTTATAATTATTTTAAGTAAATTTACCCCCTGGCTAAGGACAAAACAAATTTGTGTGACATTGATAGAAATCGCAAAGAAAGAATGAAAATAACAGGGGCTCTTTCAAGGAGACCTCAGGCAAACTGATATCCACATAGGGCAAAGGTTGTTATTACTTTTATGCCATTAATGTGTTATGTTGACAACACATTTAAAAGTGAATACAGATGGATTGAAATTTTGTAACCATACACAAACTTTGTAAAAAGGATTGAGGCTTCTATTGCCAACTCCCTCCCCCACCCCCTCCACCCCATCCCACTCAAAACAAGGATCATGTACTTTCTTTTTGTTTCTCTAATGCTTGGTGTAATTATAATTTACACTGGAATTGAAGAGTTTGTATTTTTTTTTTAAATTTTATGTAGCAGGCTATCAGATAAAAAATTTGGACTTAAAATTATTTCATCAATTCTATAGTTGTGTTTTGGGCTTAACATTTAATTTGGCAGAGTCATTCTTTCATTGCATAGAATCACTCAAGGTGGAGTCCTGAGTAAAAAATATATAATTCTAGGATTGAGTTCCTCATATAAATTAGGCTTAAAAGGTCTTTGCACATTTTACAGTATGATCACTTGTTACCAATTTTTGATCGGGATTAAAATGAGATGATACCATTGTCTGTGGATTAATTTAAACTGATTCTACAGTCTTTGGTAGTGTATACATCAAATCAACTGCAACAAGGTTGGGGGCCTATGATAGGAGTGAGAAATAATAAGAATGTTAAACTTACAGACTACTTCAGATGTCCATATTCTTCCTTTTATAGCCCAGCTAAATGTTAGCTGTACATAATAACTGTTTGAAAGTCTGTGGGCTGTCTGTCTTAACCCGGGATATTCATTGCAGTGTTTAGATGTTCATGTTTAAGACTGTTGCTGGATGGAGGGAGGGAGAGGGGGGAGGAAGGGAGAGGGAGAGGGATCCTTCTTGACTCAATACACAAAAGTAAAATGTACATTAAAATACAACCATGAGTCTGTTACTATGGTATAATACATTTTAGCTTTTTCCCTTGTCAGTAGAGAGAAATGATATATGCCTAAAAGGAATTAAAACAATTAATTAATGTTTTATCCCTTTTTGCCCTTCTTGATATTTCCTAAACCTTTGTAAGCATTTCTAAAATAAAATAAAAAAGCAAAGAAATATATGACATCCATTCCAACAATAGCAAAGATATCAATGATAATCACTATAAGTGTTGCCTAAAATTTAATATTAACTGGGTTCACTTTTTCACATTTTTCAAATATCCATTGATAGTTTTGCCATTGGCTGTGGCCGCAGTATCAGATGAACTTTGATAAGACGTTGATGGAATTGTTAATCTTCATCTTGTTTCATCTTTGGCCAGCAGTGTCTGAGCAGTAAGTTCTCAAAATTCAATCAGAATAAGATGTCTCTGGTGACCTTTGCATTTCATATATGTAATAATATGTAGGAGCACAGTAAATAAAAATGGAGGAAATTTAATATATAGGGCAATTATTCAAATACCTATAATGGTTTTGACATGTTTTCTTTTTAGTCATTTGAAGTTTAATTAAAACATCTGGGTTAATAGTTGGTTACTGCATATATCTAATATGTTTGAAATGAAAGCTCCAGATGAATTCTTTATGTATGCTTATATTTTGGTTGCAAAATTTGAGTAATTGTGTCACAACATATTTTCTTAATGTCCTGCATCTTTATGTGACAATAACATACAAAACGGGATAAAATGAGAGTATATAGTCTTATCAGTAAAATTGAGGTTGAAGCTGAAAATGGGTTAAATGTATTGTTTTTGTAAATTATAATGTAAAAAAAAAACATTTTCATCGAGCAAAAAGGGATGGTAGGCTTACTCTTCAAGAAACATTGCATTTCACTGTACAGTCGACATGAGTTAATGGCACATTGACGGCTATAGATATCCATTCCGATAGTACCATATTTAATTAAAAATAAAGAGAGTAAAACAGTTTAAGAGTAATATATACGGCAAGATTATAATAGAACAGTGTGAAGAACTTTTGAAGAATAATTTACCATGATGATACCATAGTCTATCATTCATGGTCCATTCTTAGCAGATTGAGAAATGGCCATAATCCCCTGCTATTCAAAGTCTTTTGCTTGCTGAACCCAATTTTCACCTCCTTTATCTTGGAAACCCTCCAGTGACCTTCGGAAAGAGTCTACGGGAGGCGGTATCCCTCTCCCCTTTCAATTTTTTTTCTATGTTAAAGGCTGCAAATGTTGATCTTTTGCCACCTTGTAAGTAGGCCAATTTAATGTCGAAGGATTTTTCCACTTCTTTTCCTCGACAAACATCGGCATTTTCTGTTTTTCTTCCAAATTCTTTGTGGCAATTACCTCCAAATTTCTTGGCTAGCCTAAAAAAAGTTCATGACCACCCCACTTTGAAATACCAGGGGTTTCATCTACTTTATAGCAAATGTAATTCCCGATCATTTCCTTACTTAAACTTTAACCAAAATCAGCAACAAATATATATATGGAGATGCCATTGCTTAAACTGATAACAGGTATATTAGAATATTCCTTTTAAGGTTTTGTGGAATTTTGGGGCTGGAAAAAAGAAGAATACCTCCAAGTGGCAATCAAAAGACAACATGTGTATTGTATGCTCCCAGTAAAAAACCTGCAAGCTATATAGTATCTGTTACGTTCTGCAGAGTAACTTAAATTCTGATGGTTTGACAGGTGTATCCATAACAAATTATGGCAATGTAATAACAAAGAACAAGATTCTATCTTCGAGCATGTTGAAAATGGAAATTACTGTGTGTGATGCCTAAAGTTCTGATCAACTACAGAAAAATTTGACTAACAATTTGCTTCCGTTTGCCTGTGTATAGTCAAAGCAATAACACAGGAATGCATTAATACCTAACTTTGCTTGAACCGGTTTATACAAGGTTTCTGAACCCCCTGTTTGGCCACATGATTCACTTCCGATAAAAAGTAGTCGCTTTTCTTCTAGGCAAATTGCGCCGAACTTTTGTTTTAGACTGTATTGCAGGTTGTCAGTAGATGAATATGAAATTGAAGTGGCAATCTTTAAGTGATTGCCGAAGGCTTCAGTTACTCTCTCATATAGGGATTTAAACTCTCTCGATATCATGTTAATTTTGTCTCTCAGCTTTGACAGTAGACGTTATTGTTGTATTCTGACTATAGTAGGCCCGACCATTTACACAGAACTTTGACATAGTCATGCACTTACATGAATGTAACACTGGGGAGTAGAAACAGCACTATAAAAGTAATAATTAATGTACAGTATTACCAACGAGAGCAATCAAGTAAAATTGATAATCTTTCGCACAAAGTCACAGAGGTTTTCATTTCAATATATCAAATTTGCAACTCATTAGTCACAAACTGTATCACATGGTTATAAATGTAAATTCAATTATATTGCCACTCACAGAATGGTGAATTAGTGAAATGGATAACAAATGCCTGTGAAAGTTCCAAGTTACAGAATTATTAATACTTTAATTGATGACTTGGTGGCCACTAAATAATGATATTCTGCCCTCTATTTGTACTTGATGATGCTGATATTATGGGCTTCACATAGCAGGTCATTCTGTGCCATTGTTAAATTAATGATGTATATTGACTATATGCAACTGATAAATTATTGTATATAGAGCCTAACTGGTTGTGTGTCATTTTCAAAGTTTTGATTAAAAATGAAGATACATGTGGACCAGCAGGTGTGAGGGTAAATGTGGAAAGGTGGAGGGAGGGGGGTGTGGGTGGGAGAGAAAGATCAAAAAGTGGTGCAAGGCCAAATACTTTTGAAATTAATGGCTTTCCCTTGGAAAATGGAATACAGAAAGATGTGAAATGCCATGCCTTTCCCTAGTCCCACAGAGAATACCGATGTTTTGGTAATTGTTCAGTTAATTCTTTGGTTTATTAAAGTTTCTTGTAATCTTTACATAAACTTTAAAGTTTTACAGTTTTCTGTAAGTGACAGTTAGTGATGACGTATTGTCAATACACACAATGCATCATGTATCAAAAGAAGAAAAGGGGCAATTGATATCAATCATCCTACATTTCATATTTCCTTTTTTCAAGAACTGGAGATAGTAAATTTAGAGAGAATATTTATCTCCCCTTTTTTTTTATGATGTGGGGGTGGGAGGTGAGGCGAGGGACTCGAAGGCTAAAATGATATGATTGAGGTACTATTGCTGTTGTTATTGGAATATAAAAGTTTACCAAGCCCTGGTAGTATTGTACACCTCTGTAAAGAAAGGAAATATATTTGTAGGCCCATGAAGACTTAAAGGGGGTTACTTTAGTCAATCAAAATCATGGCAGGAAGATTACTAATGATGTAATTAAGGAATCGTTAACTTACAGGTTTACAAATGAGATAATATTAGCACATTATTACATTTTCGTCACAAGACACAACATTGTTTGTGTTAGATTTGAAGGTAAGCAAAGCTCCTTACCAGTTTCAGAAGATTATGAATGGTTGTAATATCACATACATCATCCCTCTTCGTTTGACTGAGGGATACCTGAATATATAGTTGTGGATTTATTTACTGCTTGGGCAGAAGTGACAGATTTAAAAACCCACACTTTGGAGTTTTGATATTCAATGACATAAAAGATTTTGATGCATAATTTATGACATTGTTTATTTAAATACAAACAACATAGAGCACACTTAATTTTGTGATGAAAGTTGTTTATATTCCTTTAGCTTAATTCCAAAGCTACCTTTCTTGAAAGCTTACAATTTCAACTTCACTGTTATTTCTGCAGTTTGGAGACTTGTTGGTATAAGTTTTGGTAAACCCACCTCTTCAACTGTATCAGATGTTTTGATATGAAGTTTTACACACAATTTTCATTATGGTAACTAAATTGTAATTACAGAATAGGATAATGTTTGATACTGCCATCATCCTGTTTGCTTCTTCCATTGTAATCTTTACAAATGAATTAAAACTACATCCTACACTCCTGTTCGTTAGTTCATCAGATCAGGATACACTAACTGTACTGCCCGCTCAAGAAAGCAACAATTCCATTATTTACCCCATAAATATTTACAACTATGATGGTGGTCGTTAAGTGCAAAAGAAGATGATGGCGTGTGAAAATCTAGAGGCGACATCGGAGGGCAGAGGGGGGGGGGGGGGAGATCATCCAGAGGCGACATTGAGGGGTACCTATAGTTAAAGAAGTATATTTAAATTCTATATCCACACAAGGTGTTTCTGATTGTACATAGATTTCATTTAGTTACTCGAGAAGTAATTATGGGCGTTAATAAACAACAACCAAGGATGATGGCAACAAATGGAATGAACTTGAAAGTATAAACAAACAGCGGTTTTCAATTTACTGTGCTCCTCTCTTACCTGTCTCCATTTTACATCTGCACTTTACTATCTACCTAATTTTCATATCTGGAAATGTTTCAGCACTGCGCCCTCTATTCCTACTTTTGGGAAACTGACCAATAATGGTTTCTTTCAGCTTGGAGAGACTTTAAAGTTACACTTTTGTACATAGAATAATTATACTTAAGTCAGGACTGAATAATTTAATGCATTATGCCTATGACAATAGTCATGAGGACCCATGGTCTCTTAAAACTGACCCCTATCACAATAGTCATGATCGAGGACCCATGGTCTCTTAAAACTGACCCCTATCACAATAGTCATGAGGACCCATAGTCTCTTAAAACTGACCCCTATTTCAATAGTCATGATGACCCATGGTCTCTTAAAACTGACCTCTGCACACATTCTGTACCTATGACCATTGCTCGCAACGACTGTCTTCTGTTTAGCGATCAGTGTTTATGTCCAGGCAACATTACTGTCCCATGATTGGTTACATTTGTAAAGACTGGATAGTTTTAAGTCATGTAAATACTGCAGACTGTAGACATGTAGTCAATCTGGTGTGCTCTACATGTTCAGTTTTCCTGACTGAAGCTGACAAGACATTAGAGAATGAGAGACACATGACTGTGGAAACAGCTATAAACATTGAAGCACACACTTCATGAGAAAGTGAATGATGTAACTATTTTTGGTCATAATGACAGAAAAACCAGTATACTAATGTTTGCAAGCTAATGTTTTTATCGTGTGATATATTACAAGCAAAAACAGTAATTATTGTAAGGAAAATAGAAAGAAGAATGTACAGATAAATTAAGTTAAAGTTTAATTTTGAGTAATAGTTTCCGATAACTTCTTCATTATCATAAGAAGCATAATTTCCAGTGAAAGTTTGATGCTCCAGTACACTAATGAACACAGCTGAGCAGACTTGTACATGTAAAGGTGATTCATGTAATATTATAACATCCAGCTGGTATATCCACATTTCCTCCTAGTCTTCCTCCACCGTGGGACTTTACTTCAATTACATGGCCATATGGTCGCTTTCATCTCTTAATTGGATAGATTGCTCTGCTTCTGTCGAAAAATATTGAACCACGTGAGAGGAACACCACTGGATCCAATCTGATTTGGCTATTCGTCCTTCGCCAAAGTGGCTGCCACGACTAAATAAACGTGTGGCAGTCATAAAACGTTGTAGGTATGGCTCGAGGGATATAACAAGCTAACGCAAACTGCGGCAAAGAAAAAAAAAACTAAAATCGTGTTATGTCGGTTTATACCATTACCTAACAGTTGGCTTCGAAATCAATAAAGAAGAAGAAGATAGAAAAAAAAAAACCTATAAGCCATTGAAGCCGTGATGAAAGATGCATGTGTCAGTAAGTTGATGGGGATTGTAACGGATAGATAAAGCGGCCGGTTGGAAGAGTTATACACTGCCTGAAATGTGATCATGATCTGGCTGTCGTACTTACAGTGCCAGTCATCTTCATGAATTTTATAGTACAGCAGCAGTAAAATGTGAAATTCATTACGTTGACAGGATAGAAAGGCAGCCGAGAAGATCTCTCGCAGGAACTTTGGAACGAGATTCAAAAGAGCGTTACCGGTGTCTGTGGAAGGAGTGATAGCTTCCATAGCCTCTTTCTTTCAATATTCACATTTTTGAATTATTTATCAGCCATAGATGTTTACTTCCAAGCAAAGACACAGGATCATTTTGAGTGTTGAGTTCGTTTCTGGAAAATGTGATGCAAGTGTGAGATAGTGCCATCCATGGATATAAACACAAATTAAATCAGTTTTTATGCCCATATCTCATTTCTTTGGGGGAGTTGTTTATATCTGAAGCAAGCTACTTGATTAAATACAGTACAGAACTGCCTGTAGCAGTGTATCCATAACAATTAAGCCTGCGTTGCTGAGAAAAGTACAGAGCTTCGATGTGCAGTATTGTGAAGTCATTTTCTTTCCTTCTAAGGAATGTAAACATTGCGATAAATTGCTTCCATTTCTTTTTGCAAGATAACAAAAAGAGTTTAAAGGAAACCAAAAATAAATAGATTTAGTCGAAATACTATATCCATATACCAAAGACAAGAAAAAAACATCAACAGTTTATCAAGTAAAATAGGTAAATAGATGAATCAAAGTTTTGATATAATTAACGTGTGAAAATTCAGAAGCGCTTATTTCTTCTTTCTTTTCTCATTTTTCCTGCTCTTCTGTCATAATTCAGTGTGGAGAACGTTAAGCCAATTACTGTATCCCAAGTGATGCCAGTTTTTTTCCTTTGCCATTCTTGACGTACTTGAGAGTCAAGAGTTTGATTCCCTATTGTGTTTTGAAGATATCTAATGAGGCTACATGTTAGTTTTATGCTGTACAAGCCACGCTTGATTGGTTGCATCTCTTCAGCTACGACGACGACGACGAAGTTACTGCGGCAGAGAGCAGCGTAGTGGATGAGTTGCCACGGCAGCAGGTCTCATATATATATACATGTGAGAGCTTCCCACACGTTACGCATGAATAGTGATACCATTGATGGTTTATATACACAGGGAATGTGCGACTGTGGACAAGTGCAGATCAATTTACTTGCTTCCGTTTTATGCCAGCAAGGAATAAAGTGTTAACACTCTGGGCATATTTCATATCTTTTTACTTTTTCCCTCTCGTTCCTCTGGAGTATTCCCTGATTTATCTCATGCAGACAATAATCATCCAGTTCTATTCTCCGTACGTCTTTCGTTATTGCTAGACAGACGATCTCTGGTGTAAGCTGTACTATTCAGCACTCTGTGTCAGTGTAATATACCAAGTACTCCATGAAAAGTTTCTACAATCATGTTTTTACTCCAGTTTGAACTGAACCACAGGACTTTGTACACGGAAAGATATTCACGTTGGTGATATGTTTTGCCCGGGTGTTGGGACTGACCAAGCTGAGTATTTTTGTTTTGTTTCATCTCCGGAGAGAGAGATACAGTAGAGTGGTTTTCCTTTGTGTTCTGCCCTGTTAAATTCCATTACTGGTGACCTGTATTCAGATTGTGATGAGGGACTGTCAAGGAAAATAGAATTAAACTCCATCTTTGTCGGCTTGAAAGATCGAGTATGGTTGTTGCATGAACGAGCATCTTACTTCATTACATTTTAGAGACTCTGAGACTGCTGGACAGAAGCAATTGATATTTATCAACTCTCGACTGGATGTAGATACCGGGGAAAAATATTGGATTTATGAGGCAGTATAGCTCTGCGGTATGGTCTACTCACAGGAATTACGATGGAAATCGGGAATCTTTCTCTAGTCAGTGTTTTCTCTGAGAAAGTGATTTAATGGGGATCTCATTTGATATCTTTAAGCTGTGGATCGGCCAGGACCACTATTTTGCCATGTGTTAAAATTTCTGATGTGTACACGGTTCATTTCTTGTTTTTTTCAATTTTAACCAAAAGATAAAAAAACAAACAATTCTGCAACAGTGAATTTTATACACAAATTTCTCATTGACAGAGTGAGTTAATTAACAGAACAGTCTTAACAGTCCTGTCAAATTTGGTGAGTTTTAATTTTGAGTTTGAAGAAATGAAAGAAAAATTTTAAGGAGAAAAAAAAAAAGGAAGGAACTTATTTGCTTGATTTCATAAACATGTAGTTTAAGTAACATTCTTCAGTACTGCACATTAGCTGCCTTGTATATATACATACATTCTAGTAAAGGAAGAAAAAAAAAACATTGCACGTGGCACAAGCAGTAGCTTGTGATATTAAAATCCTTCATAATTACTAGTAGTGGAAAAACAAGCCGATGGGATTGTGTTTCCATTAGCTTCAAGGAGACTCTCTTGTCTTTGAGTGAACAACGATTGCAAAAAAATGTTTTACGTCTATTAAGTACATGATGGATGCTCCCTATCTCTCGGATATAAGTAATTCATTTGATTTTATGGGATTCTAGAAGGGAAGTTCTCTCCAGGAACTATGGAGGGGGATGTATCCAGCCAGCCCAAACTAGCCAAGTTTGATATACCTGCCGAAAACGTCACGGAGAAGATCTTTGCTTTCGAAAGACAACTGGCTGACCTGGAGGAGCACTGCAAATTACTGAAAACTAGTATGAGTCGTGATCATTGGCGGAAAAAGCCGGAGAAACTCCGAGCTGATGAGGATGGACAGGAAGAGATGCAGATGTCAACATACACAGCAGACAGCAGGAGGATTCAGGATTATTACTGCATTACTCAAGGGGTCTCTGAACGTGACGGAGTCATTGATGCGAGGCGACTTGGCGAAGAGGACTCTCCTCCCAGGGTAGACGTCAACTCTCCTTCTTTTCCTCCGTCAAGCTCAGAGGATGCAACTAGTCTCGTTAACGAGAGGAGTGAAAAGTTGACGTTATTCATCAACCCACTGTCTGATATAGGTGAGCGAGGCACATCTGAGGCTAATCTCGTCAAATCGTGTGAATGGGAGGCTGGGAGAAACAGAAATCTATCCGAGTCGTTGCAGAGAAGCCAGTGTCGGCTCAGTGCTAGTGCTATGGCAGCTGAAGAACAAGATTCTGCCATCGGAACGCCGCATCCATACTTACAAAGAACCACTTCTTTTACATTCCCGGAGTTGCACTCGCCATCCGAAGAGTCTTGTGCTCTCTTCCAGACCTCCAGGGATAAACCGTTAGCCCCCCTGGCGCCAGCTCACATGGGTAGAGTTCATGTACGGGTAAGCAACTCAGACAGTCAGGGGGAAGACTTTTGGGAATTTGATACTTGCACTTCTGATTTAGAATCGGTGTCTTTGGGCACCAGTCCCAGCAGTGTAGACTCCCATTCGCCACGATTTGGAAACACATCCACTGCTCCTTATGCCAAAAGCCCCTTCACTGGTATGTCATCCCTGGGACGCAGTAAATCCGACAGATACCTAAACGTTGAAAACTGGAGTCTGGACCAAACTTCCGGGACATCATCCACATCCATGAATGAGACCTTAGATCTCAAGGAACTGCGGCCTGGACGGAAACCTCGGAGGACGGTGGCCGCCACGTTGAGACCTCCCGAGATGACCGTTTTCTTAAAGGAACAGCAAGCGAATGTTAGCAATGATTACACACAAGACAATTCGGCAAAGGTCAGCGGCCAAAATACAAACATGAAAAGCGAACCTTGTCCAGAGTACGACACAGAACACACGGAGGAAGAACTCACGTTTTTTGTTCCGGTCGTATCCTCCGACTCTGACAATGTGGAGCACGATCATGAGTCGATCATCCTCAGTATCTCCACATCTGAAAGAAGCGATGTGATCGATACATCCTTGAAACCGGTTAAGAAAAGCTGGCATCAGTGTATTAAGGATACCGTGGTCAACACCATTAGATCTATCTTCTGCACCGTTGAAGAAGGTAAGATATCTTTTACTTGTAATTACAGTCTAGGCTAACAAGTTGTACCCTCTCTAAATTAAAACAGTAACTCTTGTGGAAAGGATTAACGAATTACATATTAGCAGAGATATATTAAGTTAAGATCTAGTTGAATACGTCAAACTTTTGACCCTTGGGGGCACTCCTGTCATAACGATCGAGTTGAAGTACAGTAAATATCTGTAGTTAATCATCTAGTTGAAATAATCTGTACAGTAATATATGATCTAGTTGAAATAATTCTTACGTTGCAAATTTATATTACAGTGCTCTGTAAAGAAGGTACAGTTAATTGCCTGAAGTTGCTTGTGATTAAAGTTGGTTTCTAATTGCCACATTAGTTCCAACTCCTTCAGTGCATTGGGCTTTAAATAAACAAGATCTGCATGGTATATATAACCCATGTCCCAACAATAAAATTTACTAAGTAATGTGACATTACCTACTGTACCTGTTTGATGATGTTAAAGCAGCTTATTGTAACAGGGGTTGAGGGAGGAGGAGAGGGGGTGGGTGGAGGGAGGAAAGTGCAGTTCTAATGTAGCTGGTGACCACTAAACCTACCCTATATACCAACACTCAATTTGACCTAAGTTCTAATTTTCCATTTATTACCCATTGTTTTCTGTTGTACTCTGTACATATAAGCTTCATAGGAAGCTTTGGCCTAAATTGTGCACTTGTAAAAAAAAACAAGGAAAACAGTGAGAGCCTTTGATGTGAAATATATGATATTTTCGACACATCATTAACATCGTCTAGTGGCTAGGAAACCTGAAACTTATAATATTAGAAACAAATGAACTTGAATATTATCAGAGAATATTCTAGATGAGATGGATGCGACGTGTGAGCAGTGTCTTTAATACACTGCAGCCTGTTCATCATCACTTTATGCATTTAGGTTGCAGCAAATTAGATGCATATGAATTAAGGTACCTGGATGTGAATGGTTTGTATGCTAGTTGTGTGCGACCTCCAGGGATTTTGATTGCTATATACACAATATGTACTGACTCTGGAGTCAACTGCAGCAATTACTTGTTCAGACTGAAGTAAATTGCAGTGGAGGTATTAGGAACTGTTGTATAGACTTCACTGTGAAACACATACGGTATGGAGTTAAGACTCGCTTGATAAGATGCTGAATTAAAATCCTGGACACTGGTTTTAATTGTCACACTGAAGCACAAAATGAATAACCTTCCTGTAAATAACATGGCCCACCTGAAATACTTTGAAAGTTTTTACACTCTCTAGCCCATCCATCCCCATCTGCCTCACCCCTCCACTTCCTCATGCCCCTCTCACTAAACAATTTTAACATTTTATATCGTAAAATCCTCAGTTGTAAACTTTAAGGGTTTTCAAGGCAACTTAAACCTGTGGAAGGATGGAACATCAAAGAACAAACCTATGAATTTGTTTTCATAGGTTTAGCCACATAATTTAACACTTAATCAATTCGGTTCCTACTTTGGGGAGGTAAAACCTGCAGGAATTATTTTTGGCCAGAAGGCGTTATAATTGATGTCAATTTAACATGCAGAAAGCAGCTACCAAATAATAAAAAATTGATGGTTTGAATATATCCATTTTGTATCTATTTTGATGTATCATTGTAATCAGTTGATGGATTTCTTTTTGTTATTTTCGGTATCTCGTGCATTTTTAAACTTGAACCGAATTTATTGTCCTAATGGCAGCGCAGACAGTAGCATCTTTGACAATTTTGTTTAATATTAAATATTTAGGAAATGTCAGCCTTGTGGAAAATTGCACAATTATAGTGCCTATATCCTTCAATTTTTTTTTTTTTACCATCACATTTCTTGTGTCCATGGTACATGCTTTGATGATTGTGAAAAAACATTTCCTCCTTCTGGTGGTGTTTTCTTAGCGATACATTTTGCTCGTCACATTGAATTGGCCTTCAGATGACCAAGGCTGTAAGTAACAATAAGTACACCTATTGAGTATTTAATACACTTATGTTAGATCGTTGCCGTGAACTATAATGTCAAAATGTCTGATCCACAAATATAATACCCTAGCTCTGTCTACATCTGTTGTTATATCAGGTAATGTAATTGGCAAATTTGAACTTTGTCAGTAAAACTAGGGTACCAGTCACCATGAATATATATATATATATATATAAGCTTTATATATATATATATATATATATATAAGCTTTATATATATATATATATATATATATATATATATATATATATATATATAAGCTGGAGGCCCAGGTTTTGAATCCAGGTAAAAGGCTGGAAGTTTTTCCACTGCTCTGGATTTTCCAACTCATAAAATCTCAATTACATATATATATAAATATACACATATAAAAAAAAAAAATACAGACACCATGTGTCATGAAAGTGTGCATGCATCAGTCATGTAATAAACAAAGTCATGTATGTATACATGTCATCTAATAAATGTATTACTGTCATGAAAGCATCATGTGTAAGTAAGGTCATGCATACATGGTCCCAAAGGCATGCATGAGTCATACAAGCATTACAATGCAAGACATACATGCATGTATACATGCAAGTCATGTATGCATGTATATATGCATAAACAATTGTCTGAAGCAGTCATAAATGCATGCATGCATTCATGCATAAGTGAAGCCCTGCTAGCTTGCATCCCTCAACCATCCGTCATGCATATTGCATTCGTTAGCCAGAAATGCATGCATGAGTTATGAATGCTGCATTCATAATGTAATCAAGGCATGCATGCATAATGCATAAGTCATTGATGAATGCATCTGATATGTGACAAATCGCTTGCCTCTATACACTGCAAAGATCACAGAGAAGTTACTTCATCTATCACGAATTACAAGCTCTTTGTTGGCTTAGTCCATGGTTCTTACTACATGCAATTAGCGAGCAGATCCCTTAAAAGGAAGAGAATTATAGGTATTGGAATTGATCCCACCTTTTGTTATATTTGATCAGTTTAACACATCTGCTGAAGTAACAAATTTGATAGATTTGTTGCATAAACTGTTCACTTCCCATGAAAAGTTCTACTTTTGATAATGGATCTAAGTTATACCAATAAAAACCCTTTTCATCATGCATTGGACTTTGTAATTTGTCTGATGTGTCAATTAAAATGTTGAGATAGATGAAAGCATTTTTCAAATGCAGAAAAGACCATCTACTATTTATAGTGATACCTCCATATGTGCGGTATTGATAAAAGCATGTGTAATCTACCAATCAAATGAAGTGACATGTTCATGCTTGCTTACAATTCATTAAAGAAAAGAACAAGATGAAGACCTTTTGAAAGAACAAATATGAATAAAAAAATATATATTAAAATTGCAAGAAGGAGCTAGAAAAAAAATAACATGAGCGCAGTTGTCATATTTTGAATGATTAGTATTTCTGTTCCATATTCGACTCTGTCCATTTTTTTTTCATTTTTTTTTTTCAGTTTGACAGTATTTTATAACAAGTATCATCATATTTTGTTCCTTGTGAATATGATATAATATGATATTAATGCTGGTACATATTCACAGCTGCATGAGCAGACACGAAAGGGTGTGTGTGTCTGTTGACTGTAGAGTAGTAAATATCTTGGTTGTACAAGCATGTCTAAATCTTGTTCAATAAAGAGCGTTTCAATTAAGTATTGCTTTCGTTTTGGTTGGTTCAAATTTAGAATTATGGTAACATAACATAAGCGATATACTGAATGCATGTTAGTTTTAATACTGACAAAAATGTAGAAAACCTTTCCTTGAAAATTTGAAATTAAATTCTGCATCCTTTCTTAATCTAACTTTATTGATGTCCAACATATTCAAATTCAAATTCAAATAAACTTTATTAAGCACCAAAAATGGGCAATTAAATGCTCGCAATAAGACAATACAATGATAAGATGGAATAAGAATAATACAAACCTCACTGTCACACCGTAGTGATTCTCTTGCACTTGCGTTGTTTCACGGAGATAATAACTTAGACAATTCGGCCTCTCAAAGATTAGCATCAGAATAGGAGAAGAATGTGCGCAAATAGTGAAAATGTTATTTGAAAACTGACACCCTCGTATGAGTGTTATGGTAACCATGCACATCATTGAAATTGTGAATGAATGTGCTGTTCTTCATCACAAAAAATATGAAAAGGAAATAATATTCCTTCTTCCTTTCATGCAACTTGTCAAGACTCCTTTTAGTGGTTTGTTACATATGTTAACATGAAAACTAATATGTCTGAATGTCAAAGATAATGTATAAGGGTACAGCCACATGAATGAAATCTAATATTGTTACATTTTGTTCTATCTGGTATGACCGCCATTGTTTAGGTATATATTGTGTACGTATGTGTAAGAGTTTTAAAGCTTCATTTCGCATTGGGTTGGAACGTTGTGTTATATCTGGAAAAAACTTGAAATATTGCTGATGCAATCAAATTTATAATTACGGTCCACAATTTGTGGTATTTGTTTGGTATTCCGAATTCTATCCTATACCTTGTGTATGATTCTATTTTTATGAGACATAATGCTGTGGTAGCTAGTGAATTATAGGAATAACAAATCTAGACTGATGGTCCACTGCAGACCGTGGGACGCGATCCAGTAGTCAGTTGCGAAAAAAATGGCGGCCAGCTTTTTCCAGATGTCTAGATATTTTTATGCTCAGTTTTCGGAGCAGCTGGTCCTTGTGGTGTGGTAAATGTATTTTTAATTTTTTATCATCTGAAGTCCATGTAGCTATAAAGCGAGCTTTCATAACATTCTGAAAGTCCGGAACGCTGGCTGGTCTGATGGGGTGTAGATTAATTGTCATGAATGATCGAGGGGTGGTGGGCCTAAAAGTTTGTGGACAGTTGGATTTAGATGACATGTAGAATAGTGTTACAGTAATTTTGCGATGCTATTTAAGAGCTCAAATTTATGTTCTTAATTCTCAAAGTCAAAGGTAGTGATGATCTCATATGATATTGCTCCGTTTTTTAGTTTTAAATCCGTCTTCATATTGACACAATTTCACCGATGCTTTGATTAGATTTTGCCAGAAATTGGGATAGAAATGTATGTCTTTCTTTTCCAGGACCTAGATCCATATATAATATGTCGTCAATTTGGAAAGCATTATTTATCTATGCATCTCAAATAATTACAGGACAATCTTTAATAAACCCTTCTACACAAGTGCCATTTCTATGGCTGGAATAATTTATATGATTTGACTCCATTTAAATTAAGTTGGAATTTTTTTTTTCCTTCAGAAAGTAAATTTTTAGCAGAAGTCACTTTATTAAAAGCTTTCATGCATGTCATTTGTAACATTCTTTACATTTATGATGTCAATTTACTTTGGTGCCATGTCGAAAGAGAGAATATGTATACTCCTGTCTTTGTTTGCTTTCATGATACACGTGTGGGTGTTCAAAGCCCACTCGTTTCTCGAAACATTTCCAGACCTGTTGGAAATCATCAGAAAGTTTCCTCCAATTTTTTGAGGGTTTGGCCAAAAAAGTCTGCTCTATAAAGACCGTTGGGAAAAACAGTTAGACATATCATCCCAAAGTTTGTTCTTTTCAAAATTTGATTTGGAATTTGATTTGTCTAATATTTACCTACGTATTCTTCATCACCAAGATAAATACAGTTTCTGTTTGATTGCTTTTAATATTGAATGAGTTCAATCTGCATGGGAATGCAATTTCACTGTATTCCATGTGTTTTATTTGTCCATGTACTTTGTGGACAGTTAGCGAGCGTTATCAAATATCCAACCAGTTTTACTCCCTCCTACCACCACCCGCTAAATGTAAGAAGTAAAAATATTTCAATTCCTCTCAAGATTTATAAATATTTAAGAGCATTTGAATTATTCCCCTTGAAATGGATTTGATCGGAAACAGCAATCATTTTGAAGGGGTCAAGTCCCTATAGATATAGCTCTCCAAAAGGGCTTTGACACTCGAGAACTCCTTGACTTGAACTGTTTTAGTTGTAAAGATTCTATAGCAGATCATGTTGCTCGAAGTTTATGCAGACGTTATTCTCACAATCTTTATTCCGTTGTAAAACATTCAGTCAATTCAAAAGATCACTTTTCGGCTTTAAGAAATCAAATATACTGAATTTATTTTTGTAGTGTACGCGGTTTGTATTTAAAGCAGATGTGTCTTATTCATTACTATTAATTAGGCCTACAAAGCCAAATTCCACTTCTCTCCAAAAGTCGCTTGAAATTCTGGTGCAATGGCTCTATCAAGGAATTTCCTGCTCAAAATTACGGTATAGGTTTCCTAAGTATCCAGTAGCTTGATTGGTTCATGACAGTAACTCATAACATTAACAGATATTTATGTTCTAGGTATAGGTTGTAGGTTGGTATAGGCATGGAGGTAAAACTGTAGATAAGGCTGATATGGTAAAATTCTTATCCATACAGAGTGTAGGCTAGGTGGACTTGGTACGTTCTTATGCACCCAATTGGGAGGTTCTGGGTTTGACACCCGTCAGGGTCATAGTAAGGTGGGTTTTTCATCCAAGAGCAGTCTACAGTTTTCCCATCTGAAACGACTTTCTACATTGACAAGCTTCCAAATTTGAGTTAAAAAGTTGAATTAGAAGCCACCCGATGTGTAAGTTGTAAACCTGTACGCCTTGTGGGTTTCTCTGACATTTGTGGTTGCTTAAGCGTAGTAAAAATATCTGCTAATTATGTTTTTATTATTTATTGTTACATGGTAGGTTAGGTGGACATGGTATATTCTTATGCATACAGAGTAAAAGTAAGGTGGACTTGGTATCCTTATGCATGGAAAGTATATATGTATAGCTATAGGTGGACTTGGTAAGTTCTTAAATGTGTACAGACTATAGGTTATGTTATGTGGACTTGGTATATCTCAATTATGAAAGTTTTGTAGACCTAATTTAGTGTTGGTATTTGTTGTGAAAGTACTACATGATCTTTTGAGACATTAAAACAATTTCTGTTGTCACATATATAATGTGCAATTCAGTTAACCATACAAAAAAGATGTTAAGATGCAAAGTGGTATTAAACTCATTCAACGATATCAGCATGGGCTTAACGTTGAGTAATCTGGGAGTTTTATATCATTGTTGACACCTGACATTTTTTACAGAAATCGCTTGTCAGAGTCTACTGAGAGAAGACCACTTGAATTTGAATTGTTTATATGATATAAATGAAACTGATCGATCAGATTCTGTAAGGAAAAGAGAAAACGTTACAAGATTGATTGATAGAAAAGATGTTGTAATTACCATCACTTTTGTGGTTCAGATATTGGAAAATATCTGACCATGCACATGCAGTAATCTACTCTGAGAGGAACTGTAAATCAGCATTGTGACCGTTAAGTTGTCTGGGATTTTTTATATCATTGTTGACATCTGACATTTTCTGACAGAAATTGCTTGTCAGAGTCCACTGAGAGAAGACCACTTGAAAAATGAATTGTTTGTATCATATAAATGAAACTGATGGATTAGATAATGTAAGGAAAACAGAAAGCGTTACAAGATTGATTGATACTGTAGAAACTGTGTTGCAATTCCTATCACTTGTGTGTGTGGGTGGTTGGGAGGGGGGGGGGCATGCCACGAATGGGGAAATCTGAGAAAAACTAATTACAGATTTTTCCAAGTAAGGAAAGTAACGAATACAGCATAATTAGAAGCACTAATGCATCGATCAACAACAGACACCAATTTTTTTTGAGAGGTTAATATCCATTCTTAATTTTTCCATTAATAAAGTAATTATACAGCATACGTCAAAAGCCATCAAATTCACTGCTACGTGTTCGAGATGCATGATTGCCCAAATTCTGCCCTATATACTATAGATGATGTTAACTATCACGTAGGCCTACTTTAATAATAATAATACTGATTGCAGGAGAGTTCATGCATGCATCGTAATAGCCAGCTTTGGTCCTTAGCATACACATTCATGTACAACATGTGGAAATATTGGATCATTGCACGAGTGATTACTTTTGACGTCTGTTTGAGTTCAAAATATATTTAAAATCTGAGGTACTCTCTCTCTCAACCCCATGGCAGAGAAATCTATTTTGAATGTTCATGTCACCCTCTCGGCCATCAGGCTGGTTTATGCAAGAAATTATTTAAATCATCAATTTGGATACAAAATATTTTCAGATGCCACTTTTTTTACAAGCATTTAGATGTTTTGAATTTTGATGTCATATATGTATGTATGTATCTATTGTATGTATTTTAGATCCTCCTGCAAGCAGGAACTTGTGAAGAAGCCTCATTGGCTTATCAATGCCACAAACTGACCGAAGTCAGTCTATATTCATAGTTAACGTCCATGATTATGAATTGTCAATTGCCAACAACTCTGTAACTGGACGACATACATTAATCTTGGAGTGACTCGAACTGGGGACCTAATGATTGGAAGGCACCATCATTAACCACTGAGCTAACACTCCAGTCACTCCATATAGTGGCTGTCATATATCTTGACTACTCTTCCTCTCTCCTACCCCTCCTTCCTCTCTCCTACCCCTCCTTCCTCTCTTCAACCCCTCCTTCCTCTCTTCAACCCCTCCTTCCTCCCTCCTTCCCCTCCTCCTCTCTCCAACCCCTCCTTCCTCTCTCCTATCCCTCCTTCCTCTCTCCTTCCCCTCCTCCTCTCTCCAACCCCTCCTTCCTCTCTCCTACCCCTCCTTCCTCTCTTCAACCCCTCCTTCCTCCCTCCTTCCCCTCCTCCTCTCTCCAACCCTCCTTCCTCTCTCCTATCCCTCCTTCCTCTCTCCTATCCCTCCTTCCTCTCTCCTTCCCCTCCTCCTCTTTCCAACCCCTCCTTCCTCTCTCCTACCCCTCCTTCCTCTCTTCAACCCCTCCTTCCTCTCTTCAACCCCTCCTTCCTCCCTCCTTCCCCTCCTCCTCTCTCCAACCCCTCCTTCCTCTCTCCTATCCCTCCTTCCTCTCTCCTTCCCCTCCTCCTCTCTCCAACCCCTCCTTCCTCTCTCCTACCCCTCCTTCCTCTCTTCAACCCCTCCTTCCTCCCTCCTTCCCCTCCTCCTCTCTCCAACCCCTCCTTCCTCTCTCCTACCCCTCCTTCCTCTCTTCAACCCCTCCTTCCTCCCTCCTTTCCCTCCTCCTCTCTCCAACCCTCCTTCCTCTCTCCTACCCCTCCTTCCTCTCTTCAACCCCTCCTTCCTCCCTCCTTCCCCTCCTCCTCTCTCCAACCCCTCCTTCCTCTCTCCTACCCCTCCTTCCTCTCTTCAACCCCTCCTACCCCTCCTTCCTCTCTTCAACCCCTCCTTCCTCCCTCCTTCCCCTCCTCTTCTCTCCTACCCCTCCTTCCTCCCTCCTACCCCTCCTTCCTCTGAAGCCTCAATAGAATTATAGTTACTATGGTAATGATCTACTACATATGTAATATATGTAGAGTATGTGTAGTTACTCTTCATGTGCAGTTTGGACTCTTGTTACTGTGAAATACTATGTTATGCTAGATATATATGTAAACAGGTAATTCTAGTAGCACCTTATATGTAGTCCTGTAAATTATTATCCAAAAAACGTTGTAATGAAAGCATCTGACACGGAAAGATGACATGTTCTGTGACAAAAACGTCGCTTCTCCGAGTTCATTTTATTACGTGTGAAGTCATGACAGCTAGGTTTGTCATCTGTTTATAGCTCCATGGTTTGTCTAAGCCAATTCACAGTATCACCTTCATTTTTCAATCAAGTAGATAATACTTTGATGTTAAACTCAGTTGCAGCATTCAGTATGTAATTGTGCAATGGATGTATTAGCTGCATTGGGTTGTAACATATCATTCAGCGATGGGTAGCACTAAATAGATTTTGAGTGCCGCACCAGAAAGTTTGTTTCCAATCCTCGGACCATGGGCTGTTTGCTTGCGATGTATCTATACTCATGGGAATCGTACATCTGCCTCTATGGTCATGCAAATAAGTTAACAGATGAATCATTTTTACAGAGGAATTGTCCATCTTTTTGGTTGAATACCCTATCACAAGTAGGCCGGTCCTTAGAGGCCCAATATAAAAACTAACTCCCTGAAATTAGTGCATTGTTCATGTTTTTTCCATGGTACATGGAAAATATGCAGGCCAAATTAATAGGGGTTTGAAAACCTTCTTGTGGGCCACAGACCAAAATTGTCCCAGGGGGTGCATTCAGCTTGCCAGGCCGCACTTTTGCCCGTCTATAAAGTGAGATCTAAGCCACAATTGTAATATTAATATCAAAATGAGACACCATTTAATGTTTTTCTTCTGAATAAGTTCACAGAAACCTTTGTTTACTGAATGTTCTGTGTCCTTCAAGTTGACATCATGTTTTACCATTTTCACCTTTTACCCTTGACCATGTATGCCAACTTACAATCATCGTGACCGTGCGATTTTATCTGTTCAAATGTATAATAACAAATCATGTCTTTTGGTACATTACATTGTCTTGATTGGTTACAATGTATAACTAGAGTACCGTACCCCATACTATCCCACATTGGATCAATTCGACACAAAATACAACTTTATTTACCTACATTTGAATATTCAATATATCAGTTCATAAATCACCCAGTCGTCCACGTCCTGGTTCGCGCATATCCGTATCTTATTTGTCAAGGAAATGCATTCTTTTTGTTCATAGAAGAACATTTCTTTCCATGCCCTCTCCTTGCATTTAACTATGTCTAAATGAGATAACTAATAAAAGATCATTGCTTTGGGATGTGATGTATAATGCAGTAGCTATAGCTTCTTATATCTTTTTTTATTTTATTTCCAAGTACATCAACTTTTTCTCCCATTTTGCTCTCTTCTCCTCATTTAATTATATCTCCTCCTTCTAGCTATTAAAGCTGGAGACACAGTATTAAGGTTTCTGTCAAGATCTCATAGTTTTGAGTACTAGCAAATTCTTCTAGAGGTATTTATAATCTCCAATATGGATTACAATGCACATGTCTTATATCCTACAGGAACACTATTCAAATGTATGTACTCGTTGCATTTTAATATTAGTAAGCAAACACTTTCTTTCACTTTATTCATGCACCCTCTTTCTCCAAAGCTTCATTTTGTCTTTTTTTTACACTTCTCAATTTTCTCTCAGTATATGTAGAATATTCTTCTTGTGTGTTGCAGTCGTAGATTGACTTTACGGACGACCGTGTCGCGCTGACTCTACGGACAAACCGTCACGGCGTAGCCTTCATGTTGAGCTGATTATAAGTGCGTCTTGCGTTATCCTTAATGGTCCAATGAACAGAGCTGCGAAAATTGAATAAAAAGCAAATGCGGGATGAGATTTTATTCCCGTCCCAAATTTGATTTGATTTACCAGATTATCCCAAGACCTTAAATGTATTGTATTGCATCTATGAACGGAGTGTGAGAATGTTGTCAAGGCTCGTGTTTATCCCTCCAGGGTCATTGCCAAATATGAAAATGGGATTTCTAATTTATTTTATTTCTTATTTTGTATTTTTTTTTCCTGGTTTGGTTTTAAATGTTACTCGTTATAATTATCGTGAGTTCCCTGTCACAGACGTGTCTAAATACCATTAAATTTCGCACAACATCTTTAATACATATTTTCAATATAACTAACTCATGCATTAACAGCTTTCGTGCATGTTGGTGTATGAACAACCTTGTTCCCACTTTTGATGAAAATTTACAATTAAATAACAGATTTTTGGTAAGGAAAAAAAAACCCAAGGGTGATGGTATAAAAATTGATAACATTACTGGTCTATTTCAATGGAATCTGTTTGTCCAGGCTTGAGGAAACCTGGCAACAGCTGTTGCCACCACAAGTTTGAGGAAGCTTATTTTTTTGGTTATTTTACACTATATCTGCAAACTAAAGTAGGTGTAAATAATAGAGAGAAAGGCAATTTAGCTGTATTCAAATTCAATTGCTATAAATTATGCTATATAAATCCCCAGGTTGTATTTAGTTTGTCATTGATCGTATGCAATGGTAAACATGATTTACGAGAAAGAAATCGTAACAAACAAGAAAGTGGCCTTCATATTGAGCATGACTTTGCAAATGTCACAATATCTCTTACCATAAAATTGTATTATGAATTATACTGTAGTGTCACAAGTTTGAATTGGAAACAGATTCATGATTGGATTTCCAAATTTCACCCAATTCATACAATACTGTACTGTATATATCTATCCATCAGACAACTGGTCGGTTTATATATATTATATTATATAATATATATATATATATATAATATAATATATATAACAGACCAGTTGTCTGATGATCTCTCAACACGTGAAACTCTGAGTATCAACTACTAGTGTTCCACTATAGTCTTAACTGATTCTCACCTATACTTCTCTCTGTTCACCAGACACAGAGCACTCTGCACCTAGATAGATGCCAATCAACCAAACTTATATTCATCTTTAAAGTATTTATTTATTTTTTGGTGTGAGATAAAAATGTTTTTGAATACCTAGATGTAATATTCTATGTCTACTCAGTCTTTCAAAGGAAAGTAATTATAACTGTACCATTTTGTTTCTTCTTTCAGCTGTGTGAAGTTTAGAAAGTTTCGTCAATCATCTTTAGCATCCACACATAACTCTCAGTTAAAACTGTAGCCACAAGGGATATATTTCCATGAATAAACTCCCTAAGACACTCCCTAAGACACCATTTATCTCAACTTGTGCCACTTTTACTACAAGATGTACTTTTGCAATTTCAAATAAGTCAATTATATTTATTACACAAACATGCATTTATATAAAAGCTCACGGTAGTTGAAATTTGGATATTTGATCCACAATTATTCAGGACTTATAAGCTTGAGGTAGATCAAGAACTTTGATATCAAACAGTCATACAAACTCAGTAGAGTGTCACTGTAGAAAAAAGAAGACTGATTTGAAGATGCAGCTTTAGTTTTCATATTATTTATTGAAATAAGCGAAGTTACTTGCTAAATAGCGAACACTTACCCCAATTACTGATAAATTGTATTTAACACAGATTTCAGAATAAAACAGTGCCAAAAAATTATAATAAAAATTATATATAAAAAATAAAAAGAAGGAGGATATATCTTCAAAGTGCAAAATTGTCATCTATGTTAAGTTCAGCATTTAAGCATAGAAGTAGTGTATGAAACTGGTCTGTGCAACAAATTATGTAAAAGTGGGTTGGGGGGGGGGGTAAATAAGTTATTTATACAATAACAGAGTAGTTCAACAAAGGAAAGAAATGAACAAGGGAGATATATAATTTTATAGTTTTCATTATCAGCTGATTGCATATTAAAATAAAAGCAAAATGAGCATTCGATAATTAGCAGTAGCTAGAACCTTTTTATGTACAGGATATCTTATAAACAAGATCCTACGGTGTTGATTACAAACGTGTTTGAAATTTTCTACATCTTTAGGTCCAAACCACATCCACATAGCATTTGGTATGGCAAAGATATATGCATCTTTCAAATATTTTGATGGTGTTTTGTGAATAGCGTCTCAGGCAACAGAGGAGTTAATGACGCCATCATGGAAATTCAGCTGGAAATGTTTTTGTCTTTCTTTATAATATTTAACTTACTTATTGCGCAGAGGAAAATAATTTTCAACAATGAAGTTGAATTTTGATGAAATTATGAAAAACACAAGGGACCTTTGCAAGTAAGCAAATGTTCTAAATCCATCAAGTCTCAAGGTTACATTAATGAGAAGGTTGAAATAGGAAAATAAAGCTTAAATGAAGAACGGTTGCCGTTATGGACACATATCACATACTGATACTGAACCACGCTCGGGTAGAACCAAGCCGTTTTTCCAGCTAAACTTGGGGGGGGGGGGAGGGGAGAAGTGCTTTCACACCATTGACAGTTACATATAGTCTGAGCTGTCATTGGAAGCGCAGGATATTAGCGATAAATGCATTAACAAGTAGATTGCATTTAAGCTTCAGGCTTGTAAGTTGCTATCAATAATGCATTACCCTGCAAGCATCACAACAAAGCATAAACAAGTGGCTTTAAATTAACTTATCATTTTGTCGGGCTTTATTATAGCTCTGTTTGTACTGGATCATATAAATAAGTTTAGAGACAGCCATATTTGAAGGAAGCTCATATATGTTAAGTGCAAGCAGTAATGGCTTCAACCTTCGATCACTGCATATAATTTCATCGGAAAGATTTATGGTTTAATCCAAGAAAATTTTGTGGTCAGTTCATGGATTGTTTTCACAAATTTTCAAGATTTTGTGTGCGATCAAGACTGGTCATTTCTTATTTTATTCCAGATATTACAAGTTTAGAAAAAACAGGCCCTTTCCTGTTTTTCACTTTTTTATTTCACACATGTTTGTTTGAAATTATTACACTTCTTCCAACATGTCATTTGTGAGACATTTTAACTTAGACGTTGATGGTCTAATTAATTTGCATTATAGTGAACTGTAAATATGTTTGATGTCACACATTTTTTAATTTTCAGTGTATTGTTTTGACCTTGGATTTAATTGGATGCTAACTTACTTTATTGGAGGGGAGAGGGAGGGGCAGGAGATGGGAGGGAGTTGAGGGGGATCGAGGGGGGAAGTTAATGAAATAATAACAATACTATTTTGTATTCATTTGTGATGCATCCTACTGCATAATAAAACTAGATAATTGGACAAAAATCTTCAAAGAAACGATTGTCAGTTGAAGTCCGTAACAGACACTGGAAACTCAAGATCTCATATGACGACTGTCGTGTAAACAAACCGTTTGGAAGGTGTTTTAGTAACGAAATGCCAGTCATCTACCTTGAAATGGTGACTACACATAAAATTAGCTCGCAATTGTTCATAAAGTGTGAATAAGGTTTAGTTTCATTGGTCTGTTTAATCGGGGTGGGGGGTTGGGGGTGGGGGTACGGATGAAGAAGAATGTAATATCTTTAACAGGGCTGGCTGAAACTTTGATGGTTGCATGTCACAGGGGTTGCCAATATAGTTGGCAAAGTGGCAATGTCAGACATCCAAAAGTAATTGTCTGGGGGGACAAACAGTTTAATTTCAATGTAGTCAGAGGAAAGGCAATTAATTTAAAACATTAACCTCGATCAGCAAAGCTTCTAATTATCCTATGAGGAAGAGAATGGTAAGGAATGAAAATGGAAGGAACAAGTTGGAATTGAACTCTTCCGTATTGGTTCACTGTGGAGGAGTAGAAAAGTTTCGCAGACAAAATTATTTGACAAAGCTGTAACTATGACACTTCCCTATTACCAATTCTTCATGATGTAAACACCATAAAGAAAACAAATTAAAGTATCCAGCCATTGCTCCTGCCTAATTTTTAGACAATTCTTTGGCTGGACCCTGTTTCAAGGTCACATTCTGGATATATGCTCCAGCAAGCTCAAACCTGTACACAAGACCATGTTCTCATATAGTGCATGCATATTTCACTACTGCTTGTATAATTTCAATATCCCACAAATAGTGGCTTTGGAAAAACTCCCCTCAAGAAGCCAGCCAAACAATTTTTGAAAATTAATTTACTGCTTCAAGTGCTATAGTTGTTTTTTTTTTTTAAGAAACCGAGAAAACACTGTGATTTTTTTATCATAAATTTTGTACCTGCCGAATATGTCAAGATGCAATTAAGAAACTCTTCACTCAGTACTTCAAAAGGTTTGCAGATATAAAAGATGAGTTGAATACATGCAATTCCACTTCTCTCCCCCCCCCCCCTCTCCGTCGGAGGAGCGCTAATTCAGGAATAGATTGTTATGAATTAGTTTGGTGAATTCTGTCATTCCGTAGTTTAATAGATGGAGGAATCAGGAGCCGCTGATGTTATTTTGCAGTACAGTACAGTACAGTACAGTACAGTAGCTCATTAAGGTAAAGTGCAGACGATTATCTACCAGCTACTGACAAATGTAATAGGTAGAATATGTAGAGATCAAGTATTGCTTCAAATTGATACTTTTGTTTTAATGTTTGTAGGTTTATTAAAACCATCATCCATGGACATAATACCGTAAATTTACTAAATACACAAACCAAACCAAGCGAGCTGACGCTTGATAAACACGTTGGACTTCGAGTATGTGTGTATTAGTCATGTGTGTCTGTGTGTGTAACTTGTCGGTGTGGAAAATGATCAGGAAAGTCTATCGGTAATATTTTGGTTAGATATTAAGTGATATTGGATTTACCAATCAGCCCTAAGCTAAGTTTCTGGCATCAACAGATATCTCATGCAGCTATTATTATTATCATACGTTGATTCATCGATCTACGAGAGAATCACGGGGTGACCTTCATTAGATTTATATCTCGGTCAAGAAGCTAACCCTGTTGTGTTACCACAGTATTTTGATACCTCCAGGGCATATATAGTGTGAATTACAGACAATTATAGAGAGTGATAAAAGTTATCATGTACATAATGGTATGCTAAATCATAGGTAGAATTTGTTCTCTAGCTTCACCATGGGATGATTCATGGTTCATTGGCTCTGGGCTCATTGGAAAGGAACAGAGCTGATAGATTAGGTCTATGGATGCATAGATAGGTCATAGAATTAACAAAATTAGACCATCACTCCTCTGTTACATTCTCAAATTTGCCAAGAAAGTTCAGATCATTCTTACTATACCCTCTTAACCACATATCCAAACACTGCTGCCTCCACAGACAAGATACAACGATTACTTACCCCTCCAACCACTCCCTTCCTCCTTCCCTCTCTTCCCTTCCTCCCTCCCTCCCCTCCCCTCGCCCCCTTCCTCTCTCTCTCCCTTCCCACTTGTATTTAGATGTTTTCACATGTACAGCACTAAATCAAACTGCTTTTGATCTGATCATATTTAGATATTATTTAACATGGCACAAAACCATTTTTTCTTTCCTTGTGTTTTTTCTATTTTATTTTCAAATTGTCGATTGTAGAGACAGTGTTGTATTAAAGGTGACTTCACTCAGGAAGCAAACTGCGTATCTGTCAGTTATACATCTCTGCAGTATTTTACTAATTTAATATGAAAGGAATAGAGACCGCAATTCCATCGTCATCTCGACTAACTTGACGAGATTTATGTTATTACCTCCAAAATGTCACGTCAAATGTCAAATGCTTTAGAGTCGGTGTTTGCGCAGTCGCGGCCGTGAATCATTCACAGGCATGACACCATTAAAATGACTTTGTCTTGTACACTCAGCCATATATATAAAGAGGCAACTTGTCATTGAGAATAAAAGATGCACACAGCTTCAGTTTTAGATTTACATCCCTATAATTTATTTCTCTCTATCTTAATCGCATAAACAGATTTGGAGCAGTAATGTATAAAATATGGCCTGAATTTCTTCATTGTGTTTTGTATATCAGTGACAAATACCGTGTGTCTTGGCTTAGTTGAATTTTCAAGGCAGAGTATAGTTAAGCTTGACAAAGTTCTCACTATTATGGGCAGAGTCATACAGGATATACCTGGGTAGTTAATACATATTTGGTTTTAGCATCTTTTGTTGGGAGAAGGGAGGGGTGAGCCCTGGGTGATATGGTGGGAATTGGGGTAGATGGGATGCTGTGGAAGACATATAGAAGATATTAATTTCACATTTACCACAGGTAATTTAATTAGAAAACAAAAACTAACCAGATGGAAATGTTCTAGACTAAAGCATAATTGTAAAACAATGATGATCTGTATGTGTGGAGGAGGGAGTGGCGGCGCATTGGAGTGGATCCATGCTTTGGAGGGAGGGGCAGTTAGAGGATGGGAGACAATAAAATTGTGTTTGACTCCCAGTGAAGAGTTATTGACTTGAACCATGAAGGATAGGGTAGGGATCTGGGTGGGGAGGGGGTATGTAATTGGCACAATTACTAACAGACTTTTTTATGTCTTCAGACAGTATGAGGGTGAATGTTTACAAAGCTTCTGTTTCTCTTCCAATCTCAGAAACTTGTCGTCTCTTCGAGTACCATTATTGGCCTCCCCTACCCTCTCCCTCACATCATTCTTCACCATTCTCCACCTCCTGCCCCCCCCCCTCCATCTCCGTCTTCGGGGCTGTTAGAACTTAGGACCAATGAATTTTTTTAAATCTGCTTGCCTTATTTTCTTATCCAGTCCTTGCTTCTCCTGTTCTACTGCCTCTGTAATAGCAGTCAGTATGTTGATTAACTACAGCGGGAGAATTGATCCATGATCCCTGAAGGTTACCATGTGGATATCTCTGTCTGTTATTGAAACATCTGTCATTTTGCTTTGGTTATACCACCATGGGAAGTGCTTGATAAATTAATATGAAAATGTTTTGCAATTTAATATAGCAACCATATGTGGGATGGCTTTAGTACTTAATGTACATATCAATCATGACTACTGAAAGTTGCTTACCTGCCTATCTTATCAGACTTGTTTTTTATAAAGGTACCTGTTACAGAAATACTTATTGTACTTGTTATTTAAGTCCTCTCTCTCTCTCAACCTCTCCAAGCCCCCTTAGCCCACTCTCCTGCATGCTCCCAAATAAAAGATAAAAAGAAGAAGAAGAAGAAGAAGAAGAAGAAAAAAATAACTTGAGCAAAATATCATCAACTTTGCAAATGCTAAAGGTGAATATGAGAGTTTGACTCTTTCTCCTCTGGGAACCAATGCTTTAATATCATCACACTTCTATTGAGTTTCTCTCACTCCGAGAAGAGATTTTAATGAAAGCAGTTGGTGACATGAGCTGCATCAGAAAATGTTTTATTTCCTATCGAGCACTCAAATTACTATTTCAACCCGTCTGCATGAAATCATTTTCCTCACGTCGCTGTTTGATGTATCGTCGAATAGAAGCTTCTGCTTGGATTCAGTATACTAAGAAAACCAGGTCTAATGTAAAAAATATTTTTCTTGATGAGGTTTAACGAGTTATTTAATTAACTCCAGCTCTCTCTAATTACTTGTCTCCATATGATAATTTTAACCAACTTTTGTAAGCTAGGTAGATTTGAGTGCATATGTAGCATGGAGACAGGTAAGTACTCATCATTATTCGTAAATATCCAAACCGGTTAATTTTTGGAGATTTCTTAAGGGTTGCCGAAGTAATATGAACAGGAATGAAGTAAAACTAAAATACACAATGGGCTTGTTGAAGAGTTTCACTTCCTAAAAACTGAAAAAAAGAGAAAACAATGAACAGAGGAATTAAAGAGAAAAGTAAGCAAAACAAATCAAAACTTATTTAATATATAAGATGGCATCTGTGAGGTACTGTAATTATGTCAACATATTTATGCTTGTGTTTGCGGCCCGGTTTGTGGTTGCACCATGTGGGAAGTCCTCAGGGGAATTGTAGATGTGGCGCAGAGGCCCAGGTCAGCAACTGATTGAATTGTGCATGCTTGGATGTGTTGGCATGACAAGTAACCACTGACCAGGGATTAACTGTTGTTTATTAGTCTTGTTAGAAGGCCTTCACCTTGATATAATTAAGACTGTCAACCTTCTAATTTCAACTTTTAGATAGTTGATAAAATTCCCCAAATAAGAGTCATATAGCAAGTAATAAATTAATTTGATTCAAGCATCAGTATTTTCATCACCCAGATATTTATCCTGTGGAATTAATTACTACAATCAGTTCAGTAAGGAAACCCCCCCCCCCCCAAAAAAAAAATAACTAAAATTAAACAACAAAATTCACTATTCCTTTAAGGTCCACTATATTATACAAACAATACAAACAGTATACCACTGTGAAAATGACACTTCAAGCTTGGGGCCTCCCGTTAGGGATGCAGTACATTTGAAAATTTCTTGATCAATCCTGTACTTCACAGATCTGAATCTGATATGAGCAAAATGGAAGCCTGCGCAAGCTGAACCTTAAATACTTCAGTGCTGAATAATCACTGGGGGGAAAAAATGACATTTAGTTTTTTTTATTTCAATATTTGTTTTCAAGGTTTTCCATATTTTTCAACTCCCAAAAACGTAAAAAACAAAAAATCCAAACAGCTTTGTTTATACTATATTGTTGTAAATTGCTTTTAGTGATGCTAAAAGCATATTAAAGTTTGTCAACATGAAACAGTGTCATCACACAAAGTATCTACCATCAATACCTATTAATACAGTGTTTTTTATGTGACCATTTAGGCTTCTTCCTCGGGCCACATATAACAACTATTTCATTTATCCGTCCGTCACACTTATCCTTGAGGCAAAACCAAGTTCTGATAGATTATGGCTGCAAATTTAAGATTCATGGCTTAATGTCTTCTTGTGTTTTATCATTTACTCAATCCTAAAGTACCTCATTTTAAAACATGTCAATGACATACTAATCTGAAGAGGCATAAGCTTTAACGAGGAATGAAAGTGTGTTTGTGAGGGAGGGGGGGTGGGATTTAAATGATTGATATCATCATAAAGTTTCCTCACAAAAAAAAGTCAACGAACCCAGTGCCACACTTGAGTCTTCAATGCCTTTAACCGTACCAGAAGTTGAGTATGAAATCACTGCTAGTCTGCTGTATGGTTAATTAATTATCGCTTGTCTCCTTTCAAGTTAGCATTGTGCTGCGATCTGTATCACCTAGCTATGTGGATTAGGAGTCATGAGTATAGCCATTTAATATGATAGAAATAATGGTCACACATGTTCAAAATTCAGCACACATTTCTGTACAGCCAGTTTAACCAATCTCCTCATACCGAGATTGCTATCTATGAATAACATAAATTAGTACTTAAAAGTTTGTTTTTCTATTTGCAATTGATTTTTGACCTGATATCATAAAGCAAATCCATGAAAGTGACCATGGCAGGCTTATGAATACATAGCAAATGATTGGATTAAAATAGAGGGCAGATGTCAAGAATACAGATGGTTTAGTTAGAGACCTTGCTGTTCGGGTCGGAAACCAAATATTGCCTTTCAGAGAGACTCCTATTGTCAGTAAAGCATGTCATGTGGTGAGGAAGAAGATGAAGGCGCAGGTGAATTGACATGAAGGTGGGGGTGATTTCTACTGGGGAAGGGGGGAGGGAGAAATGAGTTCGCTAAGGTAATTCCAATATTCTTCCACAAAAATATGCTTGCATTGTAGTTTTAGCCACTGAAAGATTTGTAGGAGATATTTGATGGAAACATTTCTTTGTTTAGATTGCGATTAATGAATGATTTAAATGTTTCCTTCTTGTTCCTTTAGTGAGAGTGGGGATTAATATGAAGAAAAAGGGCTATTCGGATGGAAAGAAAGAAGGTTCCATTTTATCATTAAAATACGTTTTATTTGTATACTGATACCATTTGGAACACTTTTATACTTCTATAGTTAGTTAGGATTGGTAGAAGCATAAATTGACTCTTTTTTCTTAATTGATAGACTTTATAAGTAATTCAGTAATCCGCATGACAAATGTGAAAATTTTACTGTCAACTTGATTGATGATTTGAATTTTTCCTAACTGATGTAAACTAATTCAATGTAAGCTGTATACCAAATTGTATTTATGGAACCACGTATCCAACACTGTAGGTTTAGAATACATTAGACTGGACATAAAACATTGAGATAGGAGAAGTTGAAATGCGCCCTCACTTTTAAAAGAGTAAACTGTAGCATTTGCAATAGCTGTTCTTGTATACTGCCATCTACTTTACACAAGTCATAGCTCCAGCGTATATGTGCTATAATTTTACCATTCCCTTGAAATTTTAATGGTATTTAAAGCTTACTTGGTCAAGTAGTGAGGGAAAACATGAGGAAAATGGTCTTACAATAATTTTGTTTTGGTTTTTATTTTATTTTATTCCTCATATAGTTTTGCCAATTTGCATTCTTTTGATGACGTTACGTAAAGAGAACATATTATTTACAGTGCAGTAAGAGGTCGTTAATCCCAAAACTCTGTTTAATTCGGTAGTTTATCTGCACCACCAAATCAGTCAAACCTAATTTTTGCTTCGTTAAACTAACGAAAGCTAACGACCTGAAAGGGAATTAGTGTTATCATGAAGGTGTTATCTTTAGATAGGTAGTGTCACAGACTATTACGATATTACTCAATGTGTATATTTAGTGTGATACTAAAAACGATAGTATCAGTAAACTTTTAACTTTGGTAGACTGGATTGTGAAGCAAGCTTACCTGTGAAAATAATTGTTGTAATGTTTATTGACTATGGTGTTTCTAAAACCTGATAATCCATTCCATTGTAAACCCAGCGTAGATAGTTCCCTGCCTTGAGTGTAATCAGAACTACTCTCTTCAGAGACATGAAGATCACAGTATTGCTCATCACAATGACCCAGGAATAATTTCAAGATAATGTTTAAAAAATTCACAGCAATTACCTTCAATTTATTTGACCTTTCAGGTTCTGTAGTATTCTGAAGTATTTTAACTATTGCAGTATTTAGCATCTTGATATTAGCTAAGGGATACTGTAGCATGAATTAAAATGAGGTGCCTTTAATATATACAAATTGGGTAAAGATCTATGTAAATGGTGAAAGCTATTAAGAACAAGTAATTTGTAGGATCACCTTAAAAAATTGTAAGCTTGCTGGTACAATTTGAAAAGTAGCCTACTTTGGCAACATTTGCTTTCTTTTATTATTACTTTTTTTTTGTAAAACTTGATAGGTATGTTCACTAATTTTGATAATGTAAGTTTGAGCTTAACGAGGTTTGTTAGTGTTACTTCTAATGTTTTTGATATTTCTGTGTTAATATTCCATAGTTTTTTCCCCATATTTTTGCGGTATGTTTTCAAATGAATGAAATAATAGTCCAATAAGTTTATTTCAAATTGTCTATAGCACAATAAATAGATAAGTAACTATTGCATATCTGTCTTTGCTTTCAGAACGAATAAGTTAAGAACATTTAAACGATGTCTCCAGGTTGAAAATCCTGTTCTAACCAAATATTTCTTTGATTTTGTTTTACATTATCTTACAAGTTCATTAGACAGTTTTCTGTAGTTCATTTCCTAAATTATCTTTCATAATTTTTAAAGACTGTTTGGGCTTGAGAGTCCTGAGTATGAACTTTGCAGATAATTTTCTGTACCTTTTTGCTGTAAACTTCAAATATCAACTTTGAAATATCAAATACATTAGAATTATTATGCAATTAAACAAAAGCTGATGCAAATTGCGACACTGACTGTCGACCTCATTGTGAATCTACCCAATGGCAGCATTCTCCTCATCACAAAAGTTTAACCATAATTTTGAACACAGCTGAGGTCAATTTCAGATAACCAGCTAGTTAGAATACCCAAATTAACTTTATCTATCGAGTTCATCCTAGATACTTAATCAATTTAATCTCAACCAAAGAACCATTGACCAGCCAATTGTCGCAATCCAAGCAGCAGGGTTATCAGCAGTTGAATATTGCATTAAAGCTATTTTTATTTTAATATTTTATTTTGATGAAGGAATTAATATGTGCCTAATTCATCTCTACATATGTAAAGCATTGTTTCAGAGGTAAAGCTACACAATTTTATGATTAATCCACACGAAAATGAAATACAACCTTGGAAGCTGCGTGAAGCGAAGTGTTGGTAGTTATTTTCGCTATTTCGTTGCTAAGCTAATAATGAGCTCTGTTTGCCCAGTTGCTGAGCTTCCCAAGCAACGCTAATAGACAACTCACTGAGTTGAAGCGAAACCCAATTTGCGTTGTCCTTTAATAGCCGGATTATGGGAATGTGGACCAGAGGGGTATGCTTCAAATGTGCTAGAATGCCATTTAATAGTTGCTATCTATGATCCATAGTGTTGGTTTGCATTTGTATTGGGTGTGAAACATATTTCAGTTCATAATGTCAACAGTGTTTAATCCAAGAGCTTAAAAATAAGAAAAATTTGCACAAAGTCACAATCTTTTTTCCTTGTCTTTACTCAATTCAATTATAAAAAGTTGAAGTACTAAGATTGTGCCAAGTGAGGTTAAAATCATTACCTTGACAAGCTGTGATGTTATAAAATGAAAAATATGTGAACTTATTTTAAAAAACTTAAATATTCCCAATTACGTATATGCACATACTGCAATGGTTTATATACCTATGTATATTATTTTAATAAAAGTTGGTCCAGCGGTCTCAAACTGTCCATCCCCTCAGAATGAAGTTATAACAGTAAATAACAGAGGTGTACCATAGTTGACCACTATAGATCATCCACTACTACCCTGCTCTCAACTATTTTTACAAACCACAATTTAACAACAGAATAATTGTATTGCTAATTGTAAAATATATAGCTGTAATCATATAATATCTTAGTAATATCTAATTATGTTTGAATGTGACTTTAAAAAAAAATTCTTTTACCAAACCTAAATTGCATTATTGTATGATCCTCTGTTGAGTATAACGACGCCAATTTAATTTGACCTCGTATACCTTGAACACAGGATGAAAATCTAGCAATTCCAATAGTCAGGTAATACTGGAATCTTAGATAAACCACGCGTGATTGGTTCTTATATCCAATTTGATTATTTGACCTCCCTGATGCTCAGGCCTTTCTCTAGCTACCAGGTAATTATATTGTGGCTAATGATATCAGCATTGATGGAGTCAACAGCTCAAAAACAATCACTCTATATCATTAGTATTCATTTCAGTATTCATCAGAGGTATACGAACGAGTGTTGACTGTAGTGTCTGTCAGCTGCAATTGATATCTGCATATTAGCCACTAGTTGACAGTTGAGATCTATACAAGTATCTTCACTGTATTGTACGTAGCTATAAATGATATGATTTATCTACAGTATGGTGACTGTATTGTATGTAGCTATAAATTATATGATTTAGCTACTGTATGGTGACTGTATTATCTAACTATACAATTGATGCTTTAGCTATGTACAGTAGATCTAGTGTGTTGCTTGAATTACTTATTATAGCTACAATTGGTATACATTAACTACTATAACTAGATGTATTATGTTGACTGTATTGTATGTAGCTATAAATGATATGATTTAGCTACAGTATGGTGACTGTATTATCTAACTATACAATTAATGCTTTAGCTACAGTAGATAGTATGTTGACTATTACTTATAGCTATGAGTTAGGTGAATTACCTTTATAGTGGGCAATGTGTGGACTGCATATATTGTCTATTATAAGCTTCAATTGATATCCATTAGTTACTACTCTCAGTAGACAAGTGTGTTGACTAGATTGTGTAAAGCTACAAATGGTATGTAGTAGCTACAGTGGCTGATGAATCCCCCTGAAGCTGAGGTTTTCCATCGTTTCAAGGACGAAATACCGTCTTCAAAATTGCATATATCCTAGTCTCCATACACTGAAATGTTGCAGACCGATATTGATATTACCATTAAAAACCCTTAATTCAGACTGACATCATACCCTAAAATATTACAGGCCAAAATACTTCTCTAAAGGAATTATTCATATAAAACCAATTAGGTAATGTCCTTTGCTGGGTCATAGAGGTGAAATCAAAACATCAACAACAAAAAGAAAAAAGTACATCTTCAGGCTAATGGCCATCGAAATATCAAATATTAAAATGATGCTGGTCAAGGACAATCGCTGACCAAATTTTGTTTTAAACAGATTAATCCTTCATACAAAGTCAATTAGTTTGTATGAAGTGTTATTTGCTTATACAACACTGTCAAGGGCTGCAATAACATCTCATTATATGTCTTCAAATCTATGTGTGAAGCAGCTATCAAACAGAAGCTATGTTTAGAATTTGATAAATTAACTTTGGAGGTTTTATCATCAAGATTATAAGACACTAATCTAGTTTAAACTGTAAAAACTTACCAGCAAAAAGGTTATTAAATACTGTTATGGTAGCATGACCTATGAACAATACCCTTTTATGGTCGGTATATTTACACACGGTTTCTTTTAAATTTTTACTTATTGTTCTTATTAATTGTTTTCTTAGCAGGTCTGAAGGTTATATTCACTCCTGCATCCTGAACGGTCAGGGTTTTAATTATTTAATTTAGTTTTAAGATGTCACTCATAGGAGAAAACAAAATGATAAATCAGCTTTGAATAATTGATCAGAAAAACACATGCTACAACCCAATGATAGAATTCTGACAGAATAAGTTAAAACTGAAGATAATTGAGATTTATCGATTGATTGAATATGCCAATGTTTTTCTTGAGTTTCTTAAATGTTGAAATGAATGGATTATGTTGGTAAAAGGAGTATACTTGACCTGAGTCATGAAGAAATATTTTCTTTGAATTTGCCCAAAATTTTGTTGTAAGCCAAGTTTTTTTTTAAATGATTCGCAGATTTTATATTGTTTTAATTGATAAGTATACTGCAGTTAAATATGCTAGACAGGAAGTTCAACAAAAGTTTTTCAAACGTCACCAAGCTGTATTTTATGGCACCTCATCCTCTCCTCCCCCTTTTATTATCCTTGAGAAATCTTTTTGTCTGTAAATTCAAAACTTGCCTGTGTCTGGAAGATATTTAGATGTTCATGCAATTTCTCTCTTAAGGCAAGAGCCTTTTTTTTTTTATCTTTTTTTTTTAAGTTTAACTTTTAACAATTTTTAGCACTCAGAAAAGTGGAGGCATTGTCGGTGATCATTAAGTTTAAACCTGGTTTTAAAATGTTGAATCTGGGTGCCCTCCCGGGGTATAAATTGTAATGGTAATATTTGACACGATGACAACAGAAAAATGTTTTAATGGAAAATTCTGACGTAAGTAGAAATCACTTCAGTCGCATCGCTTCCCCCCAGGGTCATACGTCAAAAACTGGTCAAAATTTTGCTGAATTTGAAATTATTTCAGTCCCTGCCCCAAAGCAATAATTACTAATACTACAAAATATTATGCATGAACATGCATTGTCAAAAACATTGTCTACTGAACAGCATTATTGTAAATTACTGTCTGTGAATTGCCTCATATGTCTCAATTTATGCTTCAATGATAACCACAATTTAAGCCTAAGGAACAAGCATTACTAAACCTCCATTTTTTTTTTTTGTGCACAGTTTATGATGATATGGCATGTAGTGGCATAAGCTGTGTCATGATTAATAAACAAAGTTGAATGACAGACGGAGAGGGTCGGGGTGGTCGGGGGGGGGTAACGCAGTAAGACCACTGTAATGCGCAACCTTGGATTTCCTACGTAAGAGAGATCTCGTTGAGAGAGCTGAGCGAGAGAGCGGAAGGGCTTTTCAAGCAAAATCAAAAATTGAAACCTACGTAAATCAGAACCTTGCGAGAGTGAAGAACCCTCCGAGCTCTTGGCCATCCAATCAACAAAGGTGTAAACAATACTAGCGATAAAACCCTTCTGGCATGATTGTCTTGGTTCAGTAATGAGGGGGTAATGTTTGCCCTGATGGAAAACTTAAACTTTTATGTAAACCTTTGCCTTGTGTGCGTCATCGATTCAGACAGATCGTTTGAGCCGGGCAGACCAAGTTCATAAACTCGCCGCTTTAATTGACTGCTAGAGTCATCGCATCTTTCCACCGCGTCTTATCAATACCGTTGAGATAGATTTAACAGTTTGGGTTATGACGAGAGCAATCCCCCCCTCCTCCATTTTAATTGCGGCCTGGTTTCCTTGAGTCGGTTCTCTCAGCTGGAAGATGAGTGGTAAAGGTATACGCATGTATGAAGACTGGATGGATGTTGGAGCCAAGTATCTGCAATGTGGTATAGGACTCTGTTAACCTTATAGAGAAGGAGCAGAGACAGATAAGATGGTGGTAACTGATGGTAGAGAGTTAATATAGTTATCTGTTATTTGGGGTGGGGGGTATTTGGGGTGGGGGGTGAGAAATGATGATGGAGGTCTATGTGAGGGTAACTCAGAAATAGGCGAAGGCCTTATATGGGGGCTTAAGGGATGTATAGTGTGGGTGTTTTCCGTTGTGAAAGGTAGGGAACTTTAATCAGTGGAAGTTTAAAGGTGTATGGGAAGGGGTAGGTGGGGTTGGTGAATATGTGGGTGAATTAGAATTACTTTAATAAGAATGTGTTTACCACTTGAGGAATGAATTGGTTTTTAATATTTTGTTATTGTGAGGAATGAATTGGTTTTTAATATTTTGTTATTGTTTTCTCTGATCTCTGCATACCAGCAACAATAACAAATGTTTGATTATTTAAACTGCTTTCGTGTCTTTCGCAAATGTTTTGAAGTCATCCACCCAGCTTGAAACTCTCCCTGCAGATGATCGAACGTAGCATCCTTGCCATGGCATACTTCTTGACTGTTGGATCGATGCCAATATTAGCAGAACAACATCTTCGATACAGCTGACACTCAGACTCTTACAGTGGTTTTAAGTATTTCAATACTCTTTATACTAAAGGTTTAGTACATCAGCCTATTAAAAGATTGAGAAGCCCATTGTAATATCAAAGAAACATGAAAAAAGCATAAAAAGTTTTAAACTTTTCAATTTGCTCTTGATTTGCATGTTTATAAATGTCAAAAGTTTCTGAGTGATACATGTTTTAGAAAGGAGCTGCACAGATTAAATTATTGCTAATGAAAGGTCATTGGTCTCCAACTTTCCTTCCTTCACTCACCCTCTCTTCCTCCAACCTTGGTTTTGGCATTGTGTGGAGTACATTATAGAGCTTATTGTGTTTTGCGCAATATGTACTCTGTATTGTGCAATATGCACTCTGTTTTCATTGAATGGAACATTCAAACATCACACTCCACTGATTCATACTGTAATGTAAGAATTGAAGAATTTCCACCATTTAGAAACGTGACTCAAAATTAGTTTGGGAAAAATTACGCCTCAATGGTTTCAGACCCTAGGGTTGTCAAACTGGGGGAACAAAAGGGGCAAATTTAGAATTTTGTCTGCTTGTCTGCGAAAGCATGAAATATAGTATGAAATGTGGGTGTGAATTCCATCGTCACTTTTGCTGCTAGGATTATTGACTCAAGGTTGTGTCATATAATTTGGAGGAACACATGAATGGCTTCCGCTAGATGTCTTAGGGTGAGCACATCTTTTTATGGGGTGCCGTAATTTCATTTTTATAATACTTGCTGAGTTTTATTCAAAACAAAATTGCAATTGAAAAAAATACAAACACCGACACCTAGGTCTGTACTCAATCCAGGTTCCTCAACACTTAAGAGCTGCTGTACATACTCCTGTGACAAAACAGTTGACATATTTCATGTTTTCCGTTGCCGTAATTTCGCAGGCCCCATTAGAGGGATATTCCAGTGGCAGACAATATGTGACACTTTTATAGGGGGAAAACCTTGTCCCTAACCAAAAATATGGTTGATTGAATGAAACCTATTTAATTAGCTAGAGCCACGATTCTTGCCTGGAGTTGATCACAGTTAAGCTAGGTCTCCTGTGATGTCATAAGAACCAATGTTCTCCAAAAAGCTTTTACCTTCTTATTATAATCTTTGTGTTTATTTATCCTTGAAACCTGATACATTTGGAATATTTGCGTCTTTGTATTATACAGAAATGCAACTGAGTTTTGTAGAAATACTAATTTCCCTCTGTGAATAAATGAGCAAAATATTATAAAGAATAACAAACACATGTTCAGCTGAATTGCCATGACGATGATCATTCACTACACTGTTGCCATATGCAATCACAAAATACCACCAAATTTAAAACGATAATTTTCTATGCCATACATACATACATACATACATACATATATATATATATATATATATATATATATATATATATATCTACCTTCAAGTTGCACGGATGAGGGATCCAATTAAAGTATGAACAATTTATTGCCATGTGAGCAGAAACAGCTAAGGCATGACTTGTGAGGGCTGTACTATTGACCTTTTAGAATGCTTACGTGGAAAGTGATTAATATGAATCATAATGTCAGTTTAGTTTAGTTGCCATGAGAGTAGAAAAATAAAGACAATGTGTAAGCTAAGAGTTCATGCTTGATTCATTTTCCAATGTTTATACTGCCGCTAAAATCCTGTAATGTACAAATGCAGTTCTTAAAGGATAACTATTTAATTTAAGCACATTCTGAATCTAACATATTGAACCTCTTAACATGACATAACGATGGCCTTAGCTACAGCATTAACATTGTTAACATTCTACCATTGAAATATGAAAGAAAGAAAAGACAAAGTAAAGTGTCTCTAATCTTACCGGCTCATCTGCATTAATACTTTTATTGTTTCATAGAAGCATAAGAAGAATGATGAATTGACATAAGCAGCATCAATTCATCATCGGGAAGTGGCTGATATGCCTCTATCAATGTCACTAATTAGTGTTTACACATGAACAGACCAGACCACCCAATCTGTCACCTTCATGCTTCCTCTTGGCTCTCATGACCGTGTTCAGCACCTTGTACTCTCTCCCCTCATCTTTGGTGGTATAATCTACACGAGGAATGACGCCTCGTTCATAGTAATCATCTCACATCGTCAATACGTCACTATCAGCCTCTTGTCAAAATAATGACGGTATTTATTTTATGATTGTGCAAGCAGAAGGGTAGAGGCCCTGGAATAATAATATATTATCTGACCCCTGGCTTACATCATTAGATAATCCTACTTGTCATACTTGACTCTCTAGCTCTCCGAGGAGGAGGCTGGTAAACTTCAGTTCGGACAAAAATATAGTTACCGTACTTGTATTTCTCGTCTTCGAGTTTAATTATCTGCCGAATCAGAACTGAAATTGAATTTTGTTTCCTTCTAAATCTGTTGTTTAAGGTTAAATGTCTCATTTTACTGGAAGCACGAATTCTGTAAGTGGCAATTAAACAATGGATATATATACGTTAACTCACAACAACAAAACCATCAATAAATAGATAAACCTGCAAAGAAATTGTCCGACTGAATATGCGGAGAAAATAATATTTCTACCCAAACAAATTTGATATTTTTGACAAAATTCTAAATACAGGGAATATGAACAGCTGAGCAAACATTTCATATGCATCACACTTCAAGGATACATCAACAAGAAGATTATAATAGTAGGAAAGTAAAATTTTTTGAACAACTTATAGTCTACCATGATGACATCACACACCACCCACTGAGATCCAGGCCATGTAAGAATAGAGAGTTTAGTTAGTTAAAATAACAGTTGACCATATCTCTCAAGTTACTTCGCTGCATATCAATCCTTAAAGCTTGTGGACAGAATTTCCCCCTCTCCCCCCCCCCCCCCCCCCCCCCGTTAATTCCATTGTGAATGATATTAGACTGTTGGATAATTATGGGTCAGTATATTACCTTTACTATGGAGAGGCAGCAGAATTTTTACTGTATTTATATATTACTGTCCAAACCTCATTAGGAGTAATGTCAAAGTTCATTTCTTGTACTTTGATAGCTTGAAGCAATATGTTCTGTTGATTTTGGTTAACCTAAAATAGGGATGTTTTTCGATAGTATGATCTCATTAACACACATTTAGTTTTCTTATCAGCTTGACTATATAGTCAGGTTTCAAGTAACAAAAAATCAAAACATAAAATGATGAAAAATATCAAAATGTTCCAATTTGCAGTTTTAATAAATTATTTCAAATTTACTTAATATTAAATGAAAGGTGTCTGGGTGATTAGTTTCTGCTCAGATGAAAGGGTTGATGTGCATGAGAGAATCATTAATTTACCATTTTATTAAAAAATATGGTAACTTCATTTTGGTTAAAATAATCTTTAAGGAGGAGGGTAAGTGTTTTTTCAATTTGTTCATTTTTCAATCTCAGTTTGGGTTGGAACTAACGGTATGGGTTTGACACTTATGCCGCATTGCTTTAATTCCCATCATCTGTTAGTGTTTTCTTTGATTGGGAAACTTGAGAATGGACGGGGCTCATTGTTATAATCAGACGAGACAGCTTTGATCATCGTCAAGTTTTAATATCATCATCTTTAATCAGTGAGGTAATTTTATTTAATGAGAGATGAGCAAGTTGAACCAATGCCAATTGCTGAACAAGAGAACTATCCTTCAAAGCATGCTGTATGTGTGCTACTCAAAAGTTGTGAAAGATGGTTAATTCTGGAAGTGGGGGGGGTGGGGGGTTTGGGGGCGGGAGGTAGGGTCAAATTGGAAGGGTAGTCAGAGGATGTGTGACTTTGTACATATTCTAGTACTTGAATGCTTTTCAAAACTTTTGTTTGATAATTTTGCAACATAAGAGCAGACAAATTTCAATAACAGTTTTTCTTATTTTCAGAACAAAAGGTCACTTTTTAAACGACAAGTTTTTGTCGTAACAAAATGGCGAAAGGATACTTTTCATTTTAATTTATGGAAAGGGATACTTTTGAGATTTTTTTCACAAAAGGATAATTCAGAGAAAAATCACAGAGATATGTCCGGATGTTAGTAGTGTATCACTGAGATATATCCCAATGTTGGTAGTGCTTATGTGTTCCAAAGAATGAATTACTGATCCAATCAGGAAAAGAACTTACCCTTGATGGTTTTGTAACCTTTAAATAAATGGTAGACCTCTGAAATCATGTTAAAAAGAAAAACAGAAGAACAATAAGTCATTCTTTAGATTTCTGCAGACTATAGTAAAGATCCTGATGTTGATGGACTATTAGACTAGGTTGTGGGAATCCATCCAGATCAGCAAAATGATCACATCATCAAAGAGTAGATTCATCTGAGGTAGAAAACGAAAATCTGATGGAAAATCTTTGGTTTAAACTTTGACCTTTCTTAGTAATCCCCTTTTAGCTTTTAGACTTATTAATATTTGGTATATTTATCAATTTATTGGCCTTACGTTTAGAGAGCTCTGGCTATTGTAACACGAAGCACACAGTTCATGTTTAATAGGGTATTCATCCTAGGTAGGTTGATGGAAGAAGGCATGCAACTCTGTCAATGGAAGGTTTTCATATATATTGCTTATAGTGAAACATATATAACCTAAATACCAGATGATAACTGACTGTACATTTTGCTTCAGTGTTTATATGTTCCATAGTAGCTTAGGCTATAGAAATTCAAAGTGATGTGCAAACAGAAAATGGGCAAAAAATGCTGCCCCTTTTCAGAGAATGTGTGAACTGAATTAATGGTAATGCTATTTGGCATTGATCCATGTTGTCTCAAGAGTCCCTACAGTGTTAGGAGAGGAATTTAAAGTAATCACATTTTTAGTGGTCTCATTGAGGAGAAACAAAATTAAAGCAGGTATTTTACATGTGTAAATTTGGCTTCAAAGAGCTCCCAGATAGCGGCAGAAAGTGACAGGGGATGTTTGTTCTAGATTTTAACTAGTACATAGTTCTTTTCATAGTTAGAATAATCTGTTGTGAGTACTGTAAGGTGAGGCGATGCGAACATTTCTGATCCTGTCAGTCTACAGAGAATTATGTACAAGTTCAGGTTTCATTAGTAAAATGGGCCTGTTTGCCTTCAGACCTCTTTATCCTGTTGGGTTGAGGAAGCATAATGGACGTCTCAAATAGAGCAGGTTTACAATGTGTTACAGATTTGTCACGGAATGTCAGCTAAGGGTGCTTTGTTTGTTTATGTTATGTTAAAAGAACATGTTTGGCTCGATTTGTAAGAATGTATAAAACAACGGATTAACATTAACATTAAGGTCGGCACTGAGGAGCTCATCTCTGAAACCTTAAAGGAACATTCCAGAGTATTGGCACATATATTAAAGGTGAACTGGAATAGCTAAATTGAAACATTAACAGCACTCAAATTTTTCTTTTTGCTTGGATTGTAACTTATCAAGATTTAAATTCTCTGTAAAGTCATCCCTTAGTTCCTATTGGCAGCTCTCTAGCTTTAGCACAATGTATAAAGCTCTCAGTATACTTCATTATATATGAATATTCATAAAAAATTATCCAGGGATGCACTACAGCAGGACATCTTTAATAGCAGAAAACAACAACAACAGCAGCTGAGCTTGCAAGAACCTTTCGAAATACGCCACCTGCGTGCTCGCTCAATCTGTGCATGTCATCCTACAGACTGTATAGTATTGTTGTAAGCTGTTGTTCTTGTTATTTTAAGGAGGAGATTCTGGGATTTGTTGGTAATAGGGCAGTTATAAAGTCAATCTGTCGCTTACACGGTACGTGGCCTAAGCCTTTAATACGTATAAGCGGTTGAGTTATAATAGAAGAAGATGTTCAGTAGAAGGATTATGATTAATTGACATGTACAGATAACATAATTTGGAACAATAATAAGGCAGTGGATTTAACATAAGTGTTCATTACTAGAGAGAAATATACTTTTGATAAAATTGGCCAAACAACAAGAAACCTAAATCATGACCACTCGCAGTCATTGTTCAAGAGAAAATTCTAGATCCGACCAAATCGAAAGAACCACACCAAAAGAGGTTAAACACACACTAAAGTGATAGATGAAAAAATTGGAAATTGTAACAGAAATTTCTAAAAAGGAGGACGAAATATTGTGCTAAAATTGTATTCAGCCAATTAAGAGGTTCAATTGACCAATGTAATTTCTTTACCCTCTTATTTCTTTATCTTTGTCTGGTGAAGATAGCAGAGTTTATATTCAATTCGAAAAGGAAAGTTAGAAGATTTTATATAACATTGGGCAGGGATGCTGTACTTAAACTTATAAAAACCAATTTGTGATGATTATTGAATAATAACTGGCCTTGGATGCTGAGCACCATCACATTTACTAAATATTTTCCTTTTTTTATAGTGTTTTAATCGACATTTTGTAAAGCAATTTGGATAAATTTATACCAGTGACAGAAATTATAAGCTCATCATCGTTACCCCTCTCACCGCAATGGCACATTCCTCTTCTTTACATCGCTGTGGCTGTAGCCAAGTAATTATAACAGTGCCTGTTCGCACGTGACTACGACGATATAGTGAAACAGACTTAGCTTCTCCCAAGGAAGTCATATTTAGCGAACACAGATAAAACTGTAGAGTTCTGTTCGCTGTGACTGCCATGATTGGTTCTTGTTTCCTATTGGGGCGATTGTTTCACCTAGTTGCTTGTGATGAGCCGGAGCAATCCAGCCGTAGTTTAATAAGCCTTTGCACTTATTACTGCTTCAAGCTTGCTGCATGATCGTAAGTGGCGGTAAGATGTTGACAGCAGACTCAAAATAGTCGAAGGGATGTCATTTATACTACGGCTCCTCGTTACGGTGCGTTTTTGGAAACTTGATCGCTTCCATAGTTTCGATATCTAGTTAGTGCCAGTGTCTCTGCCACACATCTCTCTGTGGTGCAATGATCGACTAAACGGTTGATGTGTCAATAACTATCAGTAAATCGCCTTGGGTTTCTTACATCTGAATAAAGAAATGGCAGCTCTGAAAGCATTTACACCCTCAGTTGCAGAGGATGGCTTAATGATTGGTAAAACAAGGCCTTCCTGCAGCAGTGGAGTCTTTTTGGAAATAAAGTTCCTCATTTATTAGTGGTCATAATTTTATGGCTCTTTTGGCACATGTACGTTCGAGTGATAATCTTTGGACGAGAAAGTTGTTTCGACGATCAGTTCGAGTAGAAGTGAAGAGCTGCGAAAAAAAAGTTTTTGAAAGTTTTGTATCAGGGAGAATAGTCTTGCGGGATATGAATTAAAGTTGTTGAATCTTTGGATAGGAGCATGGTCTTGTAATTAAATCCTGAATGTTTGACAGCTTCATGAGAGTTTGTATCGGCAAAAGTTTCCTTTGGTGAGAAAATAGCAAACATTTAATCCCCATTTTCTTGTGGAAATGTAAACGAATGTAGGAGAGAGGGCAGACCATACCAATACTTTAGATGAACCTTATTGAGAGCAAATCTGAAACCACTTTTATGACATACAGCAAGTGGATGGTTATATGCTAGCACTCTTCAGTTTTGATTGAATAGTTTATTTTCGATGTGCTCATTGGGATCATTTTTTTTCTATCACACATTTGTGATCTCTACAAGGACACTACTTATTTTTTTTTCACCAGTCCATTCCAAATTTTTAGATTATCCATGATATTAGTATCATTATTTTCTTCTTCTTATTATTATGACCTGTATAATTTTTCTATACCTTGAGAAAGGATATAATTAAAGTCAATCTTGGCGGCTCTTACAGAAAATTGCTTTCGTGTCGGCGTGATTTTATTCAGCAACTTGGGTATAATAATAAAAAAATCATATTGATCACAACACCCTTACCGAGAACAATTGTCAGGTGCCAGGTGAAGTTTTTCCCACCAGTGCCTTTTTACACCACACAGTTTCGCCCGTAGCCTATTCCTACTGTATACATATTATATCTATGATGGAGTTGTTTATATTGTAACTCGCTCACAGCAGCAGCTGATCAAAAAAACCTCCGCAAGTCAGACTTATGCGGATTGTTACCCTCACTTTCGTAGCAATATAAATTACATGTATAGCAGTCAGATGAAAGTTCAGGTTTTTATCATTTCAAAGATGGAGAATTGCAACAACATGATCGCTACCAGCAAATATTTGCTTATCACTTATTATAAGTGTTAGATATATTTCTGTGTAGCTGCTGGGAATATTTACGGAGCTCCGATCTGTGATATTTACACTAATTCATGTCATTGCTCGGAACTCGGAATCCGTAGAAGCGTCGCAGAATCGTCGGTCACCACCTGAGAGGTCCTCCACAGTAATTTCTACTTTTTGTTTGCTCCAGGCTATAAAATGTGCTATAAACAGACCAGCTGTTGGAGATAGCCATCAACAGCAGCTCCTATTGTTAAGTTTTGTAGCAATTTTCACTTTGGTGAATATTATATCTCATTTTGTTATCGCATCGTGGTATAATTTTAGCCTGTAACTAGTAAATGATGTCTCGATCCAGTTAAAAGTGTGGTCCTCATCTGCTGGTCATGTGGAGTTTATATAATTCATGGACGGTGTGCAGTAAGTCTTAGTCATTTCTGGATCTGTCAAAATTTGATTCCTGTGGATTTATTTATAGAATTTCTTCTGGGTTTTTTTGTGGTTTTTGTGAAGTGCTCAAATGATCTGGCGGAAACTTTTAATAATAGCCAAAGTACCAGGATAGGTTTGTTGAATATCTTTTCATGTAATCTGGTCTGTTATGTTCATAGAAACAATTTGACATTGCTTAAAGGGCTGGAATAAGAGATATATATCATCAGTGAAAAAATAACTTTCCTAAAAGTGTCTAGCTTCGGGATTCAATCTTCGCTGTTATTAAACATCCATTACTAGAGTGCATTGCAGAGTGATTTTTGTGAAGATCCCAATTAGTGAAAAGTTGACAAGAGAAAGAAAACAAATCAGAGAGTATTGTACTTTGTCTGAAGTGGCTGTTGGAGACTTACCGTTCTGCAAGGATCAACCTGAGGTGTCCAAGGATCTGATCAGACAATTAAACCCGGCTTCTGTGCTCAGGTTTTTGTACTATGTTCTCTGAAGAGACATCAGACATACATTCATCTCAGGAGAGTGTGCCAGGCATGGCTGCAAGACCCTCGTTCCTATCTCGTTTTGCCTGTATCAAAGACAGTCTGAGGCACTTCTGCTTGGTAGAGTGGTTCATCCTCTGTTTCTTCTCCAAAAAATGTAGGTCACCCTTTTTCATTTTTTGCATTTTATTTTCTTGAAAGTTATCTCAAATATCGAATCAATTATTTAAGTATTATAAATGCAGATGTTTGTTAACTTTATGGCAACTCTAAATACATCGCAGCGAAGCATTTTTTTTTAGCATGGGGGAAATAGCCATTGAAGATTTTGAATAATATTTCCCTTTGGTATTCTTGCACTACTTATGAAAAGAAGATTGACTAGTGCTTTTACATATAAGCAGAAAGCATTATTCTATATGGTATGTACAGGCATGTCCCAGTTGATGATATGTAGCAGAATAGTTGTGTTCTTCTGTGAAAAGTCCAAATACTTCCTAGAACCTTTTCATGTTGTATCTTTTTTTTGGTAATGTTTGATCTTGTTTTACCTGCTTTGTGTTTAACATATAAACATCAGTGGCGGAGCGTCCATACAGTCAGAGGGGGTGGATGCCCCCCCCCCCCTGACGGACTCAAATGGACTGTTGCATGGCGCCCTTTTCAGGTTTTTACCACTTTTTACTTATTCACGATTATTGACTTTTTTATGGCGCTCTCAAATACCTATTGACATTTGTAACATTTTGTTGGTGTAAGTTTCTGACAAAATGGCGATGACACCTATTTATTCTTTGTTCATCTGCAAATTAGCAAGGCTCGGAAAGGGTCATTTCCGGCAATCTAGGGAGTATCTTTACTCAAAAAAGTTCTGTACGCTCCGCGCCAACCTGTGGTGGCGCTCTGCTTAGATAGTGTGGAAAGCGCCCCTACAGACCATTCTCGCCCCCCCCTGACCAATGCCCCTAGCTCCGCCACTGAAATACATGCCTTAAAATGTTCTGTTTGAGCCAACGTTATCATGTTCATTATAGGCCTCATAATGTACTCAGAGATGTGACACAGTACGTTGTACCATATCTCAAAGCAGCCAGTATAGTTTGTCTCTCCATTAGGTATGTGCATGCAAGATTTTATGGTAAAGCCTATCAAAATTTATGACCAGTCCTACCCTAGCTAATTTGTCATCCATGCACAGCTGTCAATGTCAAATATCATTGAAAATAATGAAGAACAAAAGGAAATAAAAAAAGAGCAAATGTTATTGAGTTTCGGTGCTTGCATTGGCAGGCCGACGTACAATTACTCACGTATAAATGCAATTAATTATAGAGCTAAGTGCTGCTAACTAGTTCTAATAAGTAGACCATGACGATACCATACTTCATGGCCAGATTTAGTTTGTGGCAGGAGGGGATGGGGTGGGGTGGGCCTTTCAGTATATTACCTATTAATCAAGTATATAACATAAACATCGTATACCAATAACCATTAGAGATACAAAAATTTCACAAACATGATCACCTGATGATAATAATAATAATATATTAAACTGTACACTGTTTTAGGCATAATTGAAGCATATAAAGCACTACTGTACATATTAAACCATAAAGAGCCAGACATTGGATATTTCTAAATATACAGTAGCCTACATTGATGACACTTAGTAAACACATCTCAAGTATTCAGATCTTGATGAGGCTGTCTTAGTACCAATATCCTGTATGCGACATCAGTATTTGCCCCATCTTTGTAATACAGTGATTTTAATGCCAACTTATGTGATGGGCCGGGCCCACACCACTGCCACAGCTGTGGCCCTGCCCTTCTTTTGGAGACCTGTTGTAGTTTCATGATCACTTAATTGAGATCATTATTAGTAACAACTTTATGAACAAAGGACAATTATAAAAAGAGAGATGATCTTATTTTCAATAAATCTGTGCATTATTCTTTTAACTAATTGTCAACTCAAAATTGTCAGAAACACGTTTTGTCAAAACAATTAGAAGCGTGTTTCCACATGACAGTTTCAGAGTTATACAATTGCAGACAGTTAGCTTTAAAAGCATGATATTTGCTATTGGCCTTTCATATCCATGCCCCACTTATCCACCCCACCCCCACCCCCACATACTTACCCTTCTCCCATCCACTTTACCTACATACCTGTTGTAGTAAAACAGATCAGTTGCATGGTGACAGTACTTAATAAATTTGCATTTTAAATTAGTACACTAAATAATAGCAACTTTCTAATAACTATCTTTCTTAAGACTTGTATATGGCCCTTATAGACTTTCTGAAGATTTAATTGATATTTGTTCTTATACATCCCTTCACACCACTCTGGACCGTACTCATTGTTAACAGGGAGAAAAGACAAGGTCGACCTTTGACCTACAGCATATGCAAATCAGCTGATTGCTACCACCATACTCATGGAGACCTATACAAATTACATAAGGATTGCAGGTACAAAACATCTGTATTGCCTAGTCAAGGTTTTTGGATCTCCGTAGCAACCAATAACACCCACAAAGCTAATGTACATCAGGGATTTGGCATATATTAAAGCAACAATTGTTTCAAAGTTGTCTTTCCTTAATTTTTTGATGTAATTAATCCGATAACAAATTCCAACGATAACTATGTAGCCCAAACTGCTAGACTTATTGTCAAGTTATATTTTCAAATATAGGAGTCCAAAAAAGTGCATTAATGTTTATAACACAAGTTACATTTTGCATATGTAAGATTTTACTGTTAATCTGAATGTATGTCTGGGGGACAAAATGTTAAGTCTTAATCAAATTCATTTCATTTCCTCATTACAAACCTTCCTTTGGTTGAAATAAAAGTAAGAAGGTTGCAAGCCAGCATGATTAATGGCAAGTTTTAATTAGAGTAAATTCTTTTTGCAAAATTGTTGACTTAACATAATGCATCGCTTTAAATGTGAACCTTACACTCAGGATTAAGTACATACAGTGGTAGTCATGTGTGGAACATTCTTGGAAACAATTTCTGCCATGTGTGGCAGATGTCGTGATACACTATGTGTATGGGGGCACAGCCATATTTACATTATTGCAGAAAAATAATATGCTAATATATTTCCCAGAACAGCAGGTGATAAATTACATGTACAGGCCTGCCAGAATGATTGGTCCTGTAGCCAACTTGATGATATAGGTAACAATCCCAGTTGTGTTGGGCAAAGATATAGATTTAAGTTGGATACAGATATGCCATAATTATTTCAAGAAATCTACATAATATCAAGGGAAAATGAGACATGTTGCATGCACATGTGAATGGTCTCACTTCATTGAAGCCTTAAAGAAATAGGCTCTAAAAATATCCAGCATAGTCCACCAGGTTCCACTATCCCCCCCCCACCCCCCTCTCTCTGTCTAATATATACCACAGAAACAGTATAAAAGAGCTTAGAAAGAGTTCTTCAAGTTAGGTCCTCTGCAGACCCACGCTGATATGGAGTCTGCTGACCGGCGATACCACCTTTAAACTCATCATTTAGAGTTTATTACTGAAACTTGGGATCCACATTTCATTGTTCCTGTAATATAGTACTAGAAATCAGTAAGACGTTGTTGGTGCAATTCAGTATTATTCACTGATATTTGAGGCAATTGAGCAGAAAAAAATTGTTTCATTATATTGTAGGTGTAAGCACTACTAGCATTTGAAGTTTTGATATAATCAACAATTCTTCATGTATTGAAACTAACTATTTATATTTTTCGTGGAATTAGGACACCAAAAACATCATACTTGGTCTTATAGTCGAACTAACAAGAACGTTGATCTAAATAACGAACCTATAGGACAGCAAAACGTATTTATAGAACCCAGAGAATTGCAAGTCAAGTTGACAAAAAATGAGTCTTTCATTTTGGTATTTCCCAATATATATATCAATTAGCATGTCTTCACTTTGGGTTAAATAATGCCCTTTACCACCTTGAATACCAAAGCTCAAGTTTTTTTTTTTGCATTATTTTATGCCAAATGTATATAGACATTTTATTGACAATCTTTCTTGTGACTTTGTTGACATTATTTTAACTTGTCTGGATGTATTTTCCATCTACCATCGTCATGGTGATGTACGAAAATAATTACTCAGTGAAATAATAATCCCAGTCAAAGGCCTTGAGTTTTTTACATTTCATTCAATATCATAAATTATTATTGAGATTTTCTATAATTATTACCTTTGTTTGTTTTCTTATTCTGTTATTGATTGTTTTTTCTGCATGTTGTCATTGTTATGAGGGAATTACCAATCAGGAGGGAAAAATTAAGCTTGCATATGATGACAACTTCCAATAAAGGCATGACATGCTCATTTTGAGGGTTAATTAAAACTTTATGAATGTGGATTATTAGCACAAACATTTTATGAACAGCTAGGTTTAAAATGCAAAGATAACGAGGATCGAAAAAAGTCAGGAAAAAAAGTTGAAGCAGCTGATATCTGCTTCCACTTTTTGTAATTCGAATGTGGTGACCATCTTTAAATTTTATATAACTTTGCTTTCTGTAATAAAAAGGGCTATAACAGTTACAATCTCCAAATGTAAGTTTTTATTTTGCAGGCATAGCCATTATAATATTAATATAAAAAATTTCCAAGCCAAAACAAAAACATTTCATGATTGAGATTCTACTTAAATCTGAAAATGAAATGTTATAGTTGAGGAATGAATTAGTGGTAAATTTGGTGAATTGAGTTGATAATCAAACCAAGCATTTTCTTTGTTTATTAATTTCTGCCATAAATTTATCTGCATATAAGTTTCTCAATCAGTCATCTTTACTTGCAAGATTTTCAGAACAATATTTACAAATTTTAAAATCAAATGACTAACAGCTGGAGGAAACGATGATCTTCTTAAGTGACTCTTTTTTTCTTCATTTTCTCTTTCAAATTTTCCGTATGAAGTCTCTCAATCAGTTTTCTGTACTCAGGGATTTTCAAATCAACATATAAAATTTTTTCCAGTCACATGACTATAACAGCTAGGGAGGCAAAAAAACTGATTCCAGTTGGTATTTAATTGGATAAACTTAACGGTCTGCTATGTTTTGACTTTCAATTATACAAATTGGTTATTCTACTCCCCAAAATTGCACCTCTGGCAATCCAGAATCAATGTAAACCATTAATTTATTCCTCATCTACTGAAGATGACACATTCCACTTTTCTCCAGCGATTCGCATTATCAATAGTAATTCAGAATTTTCTGCTTCGAGTTCCTTGAACTACAACTGAATATTACTAAAATGGAGAGTTTATATGGCCTCTTTGGAGAATAAGCTATCAAATGGCAAGCCAACATTTCTCTTTCACCAGAGGGATATCATTTTTCACACCATTAGCCCAACGACGCTTCTACGCTACCTTCTCCCCCCTCGTATATATGCCCACGGCAAACGGCTCTCCCAATCTCCGTGCATATTCGTCAGCTCCCGAAAGCTGTTCGTCATTTCCTACCGCTCGCCGTAATGGCAGGAATACTTGATTAAAAAAAATGATGTTACAGGGAGGAAAAAAGAAGCAATAATCACAAGAAATAATTACAGGACACACGAAATACTTGTCCTTTATTGGTTTATATTATGGCATGCCGTTGTGTATACGAGTCAAATTTACTCTTCCGGTGTGTACTCTGCTCCGTAATTGTTTTTAACAGAACTATCATTTTATTACGTTCAGACTGCGGAATCAAGCCAGTATAGTCGTAGAGCAACATTGAAGGGAATCACTTTATCTTTTATATTCTTGTCAGCTGTGTTTGAGATTTATTTTGTGAATACTAAAAAAAAAACCGGAAGATTTATACATGATCTATAGTTGCAGCATTCAGTCATGAATTGTGGGGAAATGTCATTTTAATTAGATTGTGCCTTTATTGCTCGGTATAGAGGTTTATATTGTTTCACAGAGTGGAGACGGAATTACCAACAACAGCGGGAGAAAAGTTTCACAGATGAGGGAAATTTTGAAATAACAACTTTTTGTGTCGTGTTAGAAAAGTTTGATGGAATATCTTGAACAAAGATGAACAAACCTCTGAATATCTGCACATCAAAGCTTCTTGATAAAACTAGAATGTGACCTGCTCTTCGCCAAATTTGCTACATGGTGCGAAAAAAAATTATGCATTTCCAGAGCATACAGATGGACTTATTTTACATGCAAGCGGAATGAATTTTTTATCATAGTGTTTATTGAGTTTCTGCACGGATATTTCAGAATCTCTTACTGGAGCATGCAGGAAAGTTAAATATTGATTAGATCTTTGTGGAAATTGTGTTTAAACCTGTGTTTGTTGCTGCTTTCCAGATGTAGTCGGAGAAAGAAAACAGAATCTGTGTTAATTTGAGTAAAAAACAGGAGATTTTTTAACAATTGCATCCAAGTATAAGGTTGTCTCAAAGCTGTAGGTAACTAAATTCATTCTCGTGTGGTTGATGATAGATGTTGAACTACCTCGAGTGTTTTGTAGATTAATTCTTGTGAATTCCGTGACATCTCTGTTGTATATATTGTACCGTGCGACTTCATCAGCAGGTGAAGAGAATTACTTTAGGACAGTGTGTCTCACATGGATTAGTTTCTACAATTTCCAGAGGAGAAGAAAGGAATTATATTAAATCATTAAATAGTTATTCTCCCCCTGAAGTAAAGTCATTGCGGATGGTAGAGGACAGTCAATCTTTTATTTCTGTTCTGGGGTTATTTAAAACTTTCATAGCATGCTTTTCTTGAAAATTTCATGAGAATTAAATGACATATTCTAAATCTAGTCAAATTAATCATTGCTTCCAGGAAAAAAAGTGTCATCTTTCGACTGTGTTTTTGTAAGTATCAACTGATATTCTGTGTGTATGTTTACTTCTATACATCGTTTGAAGACTTGCCTATCGAATTAGAATTGTTGATATTCGGTTGAGTTTTTCAAGATTCATCAAACTTGCAGTCTTGTGAACACTGTGACTCTAACTTACAGTTGTTGTGTACATCAGTTTATTTGAGTAAACTCTTTTACTGCCACTTACAGAATTGTTGAATCGTTGATATTCGGCCGCTGAGTTTTTCAAGTTTCATCAAACTTACAGTCTTGTGAACACTGTGACTTTAACTTACAGTTGTGGTGTACCGCAGTTTACTTACATGTACACTCTTGGGATGCCACTTATAGAATTATTGAATTTTTGCAGGTGGTCCTGTTGAAATCTATTCTAACTGATACTCTACTGTAGATGAATATTCATTTCTATACGTCCTGTGAAATCACAGATACAGAAGTATCATATTGCTGGTAGTATAGTTTGACTGGTCCCCCTTATCCCTCCCCCCCCTCCCCCCGTGAAGAAGATTAAGGAAAGACACAATAAACTGTGTGATATGTACAGCTAGTACACTGTATACCACTCTGAATGTACATGTGGTGGCATGCGGTAATAATCTACAGCAATATTTGTCAGGCTGTAAGTACAAACCAGCAAAAGTTTTGTCTTTTTGGGAGGAGTGATTGTGAGATATTGATTTGAATCAGTAGCTGGCTGCTGCTGCTGTTTTGGGATTTCATATTGGCTGATTCTATTAGTGTAGTAGGTACTACGTGGGTATGTGTCACTAATTGAATCCTGTTTGTATTAACGAGTACTGCCTCATCAATAATTATTCCAAAGTGTGGTGGAGATATACTTGTTTGGGATTTCATATTGGCTGATTCTATTACTACGTACTACATACTTCATGGTATGTGTCTCTAATTGAATCGTGTTTGTATTAACAGTACTTGCCTCATCAATAGTTATTCGAGTATGGGAGACGTACTCGGCTTATTAACTGCATCGATAACCAAACACTTTGAATGATTAAAAACACATTTGATTTGGGATGGCCAGAATTGATCTCGGAAACTAATTGCTGACTTTTAGTAAGTGTGCTTGTGTCGAGGGAGAGCATAGTCTAGCTGGTAGTAGGTATTTATGACAAACTACCTTCTGTTTTCTTGTGTGGATTGACTACTATGAGTATTGCCACAGGAGGAGGAAATATGTTTTCTATGTTCCAAACTTCGTTTCGTCGTGGTCAGCACTCTTTCAGGAGGCGAACCCAAAGGTTTGGAAAGGCAGTTCAAACAAGTTTAAAGAAAAGTAAGTTTTCTAAGCTTTGTCATCTTTTTCTCCCCCTCCCACCCTTTGCGGTACGATTTAATTAATTAATTAATCATTTTTTTTAAAAACTGCGTAATTCCCCACAAATGAATGTATGCATTTTGATATCGCTTGTCAGTATTTCTGCCGTAAAAGAAACAAAGATGTTCGTTTGAAGTTCATTTCAAGTTCGTTTGAAGTTCATTTCAAGTTCGTTTCAAGTTCTTTTCAATTAATGACTTCAAGTGCATCTTGTGAGATATAGACCATACAAAATGTTCGATCTATTGCACAGGGGGGGGGGGGAACGCTCTCATATCAATGAGGCGTCACTGAATCATTCTGCGTGCACTCTGTTGATTCTGCAACTCTGTGTAGTTTGTTTGTGTCTATAGTTTGTGAGATTGTGCAACAGATGAAAAAGTGCAATGGTAATCATTTTTTGGTGAGGGATTTTCACAGCTGTTGTTTCCATCTGTTCATTATATATTATGATATCAATGTTATGATATCCACACTGCAGGTTTATTGTACTTTAACATAATTTGATAAATTTTAGTGGATCGTTATTAAAACATGATCTCATATTACTTGTCTGAGATTTATTAAATGCAAAGTCAATGGGATTATGATTACTCTCTAATGATGGGAACTCAAGTGTATTGTTTGTAGAGACCTTTGAATACATTATTTAAAATTCAGTATATATAGACATATTTGCTGGTTTAGTGAGTGCACATGAATATAGCCAGCTATGCATCTGCAGTAATCATGTATGGAATATTAATGGGTTGAGCTTGTATTGTAAATTAGCTGGGTATAGGAATTTAATAAAAAGAAACCTATTAGATTTAGATTCACAAAATGGATCTCAAAGTGTAGACAGAGGCTTAAATGTTTCTAAGTATGACCAAAACCAGAAAGGAGATTTTTACACCAATAAAAATATTCAAGTCAAATATAATATAATAATAATAATTTAAGGATTCTTATTGCTAACTTCTCTTGGGAATTAGTTAAAGCTTGGATCATATTAAGACCGTTGGCAACAATTAGGACTTTTGACTGAATTTCTTGCATAACAGTTCACTTAATAGCAAAGGGAATATGTTATATCACACATTAATGATTAACCATACCAACCATGACAACAGTAATCATTTGATTTTATCTTTATCAGTAGTATGGGCCAAGATCACGTGGACCATGCCTGTTTTGTTTTGATCTTTGTCGTCGTTTGTTCTTGTAATCTCATTATTTCCTTACCGCTGGTTTTGTATGGGACATAGTGGTCTCTATGGATTGAATCGCTTTAATGTCTGCCTCAGTCAGTTGACTTACTTCTTAACTGTTAAACTTTTGGTCTCTTTCGTCCACCAATACTAGCATTCTTTTCTCTAGCATTCTTTTCTCTCATATCTCCTTGGTCCTGCGGATCTCTTGACTAGGATAAATATTTCAAGATCCATTTTGCTCGTTGATGTCATAAGGGATTGAGAATTGATTCAGATAATTGATTAGTGGTGGTACTTGAAGCTGAGGGAATTATAAGGAAAGGCAAAGTTCAAACCAGTTTTGAAAAGATATGTCAGTAACATATATACCCATCTTTATGTAGTCTATACTTTAATATCTATATAAGAAAACTATGGCAACTGGCAATTACCAGCACTGACCTCCGTGGGAGGGCCGGGAGTTGATTGCTGGATGAAAATTCAAGTGGCATCATTTATGCTAATTGCTTTATAGGACCAACACTGGCAAAGAAAAAGAATTATTTGTATATCGTTCAAGTATTGATGTACACTTACAATATTATCTCTGTATTATGAAGTGGCAGACAACGGTTTTGTAATATGATACAGGGGGAACCAATGTTCAAAGGTGTTCAAACTGCTGCATATGAAGGCACGACGTCGTCCAAGTGAAAACTATTGGGGTACCCCATCCCTTGTTGGGGGGTCCTTGTGTGTGAGATTTGGCATGACATAAACTTAGCTGTACTGTTTGCCTTGTATTTGTCATAATGGGGACTTGCTGTCAAAGTTACTTAGATATTGGATACTAGTACTAGTAAAAGAGACTGCATGTGAGTGAAGAATTCATTGTGACTGCTGTTTGCAATTGTCAGCTATTAACTGTTCATGTGTACAGCTATACATTTAAACCATTGGTCTGCAGGGGTTCATTCCAGGGGAACCAGAAATATTTAAGTATTTCATTATTCATCATATTAACTTGCTACGTATGCTTGCCAAGTTTGTGACACATACATGTACATAAATGTCTCTGAATGTGAACATGTGGGTGTTTATTTGTGTTTTATTAAAGATATATCAACACCATAAATGTCTTACCCAAAGTCATAATCCTTGAAAGTCATGAATTCCTTTCATTGTGTGTACAATGATTTTTATAGACGGGAATATATATACTGTATATATATATATTCCATTGACATGTATACACATAAAGCTCGGTTTGATGAGCTTCTATATAGGTCGATTGATGTTACATAACTCAAGAGTTATAAAAAGGCTACTGTAACTAGGAGTATCGTGTACCATATGTGCCATTTAGCTGTAAGGGAAACTATGGCTTGCATGGTTTTGTATCCTGGGGAAACATGTTCCATGGAATTATCCTTCATGCTAGGAAGGAATTTAGGGAATTGGAATGCAGCTGAATCAAGATCAAGAGAGAGAGAGAGTCATGACGATGGTGTTGATTTCATCCTCATCCTCCTCATCCTCTTTATAGTTCATGTGATGATCGAGGCCGGCAAACAGACTGAATGTGGCTTTTGGCAGTCATCCTCTGTATGCAGTCATATGTAGTCATAGAATGGATGATCACGGAGGTGTATATATATATGAGCCATGGGAAGGATATGGTACAATCCATCAGAGGTCCAGGCCCTTTTTTCTAATTCCCCTTCTTCCATCACTTTATCATATTCCATCCCTTTCACCCTCCCCCCCCTCCCGTAAAATGAATGATCATTTAAAAGAGACCTGTATTATCGTATGTACAGTACACAGTGACACCTTGGACATCAATTAGTGGGAAATGTCCCCACAATTCTGCGAGTACTCTTCCTTAACCCTGCAGTCCACTCTCCCCCACTCAGTACTCTCCATCATCCATCTCAAGATTTGTTTAGGCCTATATGAGGTCATTATTTGATTTCATCTTTTCAGTTTGAACACAAAACCTTAAATTTGATACAACATGACAGAGTAATTTGTCCCTAGTTAATACTAAGAGTGTTTGATGTGAGAGAACAGCTGATATGTCTCAATTAAACCAAGGGCAAGGCAGGGAGGGGGAAGTGGTGGGGGGGGATGGGGAGGATGAACTCTATAGTAATGAGAGCACTGGTTGTTTACCATCATAGTGGCTGATGAATTGAGTTATTGCAAGCATACAGACTGATTGCCAAACTAAATTTGCAAAACCTCAGTGTGCATACAATGGTCCTCAGGCTATCTATCTATCTATCTCTATCTATATATATATATATACATAAAAATAAAATCATGCAGCCTCCAGAAGTTACTAAAATGATTGGATTCTATCACATTTTGCATTTTCTCTGAACAGAATTAGTGTAGATTACATACTGTATGCAAATTTTCTTACCACTCGATTCTTAAAATGCTATTAAAAATCGCCCCAGATTTTGCTGGCAGGCTATTACGATATTTGCAACTGCTCATTGTGCTTGTTTAAAATTCCAAACAGGATTTAACGGAGGAGGGGAAACTTTAATTGACCACCAGAGAAGTACAATTTGATATGGAAGGTGAAGTCAAGTGATATGTACATCTCACAGCGTTAATAAGCAAACTGTATTAAAATATGCATATGTACACATATGTTAAAGAAGGAAAAAAAGGCAGAATACTAGCCTATGGGTACATCCGTATATTGCTCAAAATTGAGTTTTTAACAGAAGTGTTGAGACACTGGCTGGATATTTTGTATTGATCAACTGCAAGAAAAGAAGCATAGAAAAAGTAAACTTAGAGTGTTGCTTTTAATATTGACTAATTTACCTACATACGTAATCTAACATATCTTTTTACATATATATCTATCTACCTACCTATCGACAATTACCTACATACATAATCTAACATTTACAAATCTACGACATAACTATCTAAAATTACCTACATACATAATCTTACATATCTAGTTACATATCAACTACTTACCTATCTACAATTATCTACATGAATCTAACATAGCTATTTAAATATCTACCTTCCTACCTAACCTCTACATATACCTATCTACTTATCTACTTATGTCTTTACCCACTTCCCTTCCTAACTAGCTTACTTACTTCTATCTACTTTAAAACCTACCTACCTACATGTCTACCTACTTTACATATATCTACTTATCTACCTACCTATCTACTTACCTATCTATCTATCACTTACCTAATAACCTGTTTACCTATCTATTTACCCACTTAGCTAACCTACTCTACATTAAATTATCTAGCTATATCTACTTATCTACCTACCTATTTAATCTACATACTTACCTAAATACCATTCTATATACCCACTTAGCTAACCTGCCAACTTATCTACCTACCTTAACTTATCTACCACTATCTACTTTCCTATCTATTTATGTACCTTACCTTTCTAATTACCTATCTATCTACCTGTTTACCTATCTATATACCCACTTAGCTAACCTACTAACTGATCTACCTACATTTAACTTATCTACCTAGATCTAACTTATCTACCTATCTATCAACATACCTACAATTAGTTCAAATATAAAAGCAAAAAATGTCTTCTTCTTTTAACAAAAGAGACCTGACACAACATTAGGTGCCGCGTTTAATTATGCATGTTTTAAAGTTAGAGCAATGTTGTTTTCATTGTTGAATTGTGAAGTAATTCAAGTTTAGCACAACAAAGACATGGATGTGTATGGATGTTATTCTTCCAATTTTCATTAAAGTGATGCTCATCCGGTGTACTTAGAAGTTTGAAGTTTAATTAATTTTCTAATAGTTTCATTTGGTATCATCTTCATTTGTTCACGGAAAGAAGAGTTCATGGTACATGTAACTTAGAGGCGCCAAAGAAACAATTAAAAGGTAAAAATTCATCTTGGGTTGTTTGTATTGCATGGGTTTATGATTCAAAGCAAATATGGATTTGTAATCTGTAAAGTGCACATTACCATGGTTACACACTGCATCATTACCATAAATACAATAATACCAGCAAATGTTGGAAACAAGAAATTGTTGATGCCGATAGTTAAAGTTGATTATGAGACTGAAATCCTGGCCTTAAATACGTATAGGTTTACACTTTAGGGAAATTAAAAGTTAGCTTGGAAACAGTGCAGCTTAAAAGTGTATAAAACACGACAGATCTGCTGAAGTAGCACACACCACAATATACCAGCTTGCTATACAGTGGCACAGAAGTGCACAAAGTGATAAGCAGTAGATGATCTGTGTGTAAATATTATACAAATATTTTGCAACTAAATGTTATAACACTAAAAGAACTCATCATTTCATATCTATTAATGGTCATCGGTAGGCCTATTTATATTGTTAATGCTTCCAAATTACAGCTTCATTCTCAAAATTGTTTAAAATTGTTACAATCCAGTATATATTATTTCCCTGCTGATCTCCACTCCTCCCAAATTATTTCTCTGTCAATGAAAAGTTTGACTGATATAATTTGTTTTACTGACATTTGACATTCTGAACATTGGTGACCAGTTTTGTCCATAATTTTTAGCATATTCCATTTTATCTTGTTGATTAATGGTTATGAATGAAAGAATTTTTTTTTACCACGAGGATAACGATGCGTTATAATGAACTTGTCTGGTATAATAATTTATTATTGTTAGAGAAATATTCTTTGGTCTTTGAAACGGACATGATCAAGTACTGTAGCTATAGCATTGCGAACAACAGATACGATGATTTCACTAATACAAAGGTATTTCATGCACTAATTTCAGTATTCACAGTGTAATTTTACTAGACATAGAAAACTATTTGTTCAGAAACCATGTATTTGGTGGAACATGATATCACAAGGTTGTGTTGACATAATGAATGAAAATTGCTACTTTTTCGATGAAGAAATTAGAACACTATAAAAGACTGACTGTATCCTCTGAAAATCCAAACCAGGAGGAAATCGGCTGAATTACTCTGTCTCTCTCTCTCTCTCTCCCTCGCTTCATGCATCGACTGAGATGACAAAATGCTGACATTTACTGACTTTCATTCACCATTATTTTGCATCCTCTCCCATGGCTTTTAGCTCCTCGTTGTTTGGAGTACATTTTATTTCAACACTTCAAATCATAAAACACATCAGGTAGCGGACTAAAAAAAAATGATTTCCAATGTCTTCCTCTTTTGTATGATGGTAATAACTTTTTTATGAAAATATACATCGCTCGCAAAGAGAGACAAAAGGTAATTTTCCTTCGCCAGGAAAGTGAAGAATGTGATGTTTATACACCCTTTGCATTTCCTGTTGAATTCTGGATGATTTTTCCTAAGTGGTTTTAGACCCATTTGTAGAATCGAGTGAATATGAAGCGTTTTCACCTTCATATATGCCATGCTGGATCAGAATAGGTCAAGGACATTTCTAGGTTGAAAAATTGGTCACTATTTTAGGAAGTTCAGATATCGCCTCTCTTGTCCTCCGTACCCATGCCTTTCCCCTCCCCCAAGAAAGTCCTTTAATTGCCACCTTGTGCATGCACAGAGAGAAAAAACAAATTAGTTCCATTGATGTATGCAAGTGTCAAAGACAGTTCATTTCCCCATTTTGAAGTTCCTTTTCTCCCCTCCTTGTTGCCTCCTAGCCCCCCCTCCCCCTCCCATCTCCTACTTTTACATTGCTGTGAACTTGCTTTGGTGCTACCTTTTTTCTTCTTTTCTGAACCTAGCCAGTCCAAATACTTTAATCTTCATTTCAAATGCTTTGAAACAGCTGATTCAAAATCATTTTAATCCCCTTGGTCTGGGATATATGATATCAGGTTGATGTGATTAAATTCTTGGTGAGACTCAATTTACGGTAGATAATTCGATTTTCATATATATAGATACATATATATATACATATCTATATATAATTGAAATTGTACTGAGTTGGAAAATCCAGAACAGTGCAAAGCTTATGTATATATATGTAGCTTTTAAATGCTTCTTATTTACAAGAACCATTGCTTTCATATATTTAGGTTTTCCTCAAAATGACTGCCTGGATCCTGAAATTCAATTGATGCCCTAAATCTCTAGATGTGACCATCTCATATTTCATGCCACGTCACGACTCAACATCCAGAGCTGATCAAGATTCCATTTTTGGAAGTGTCTTTTGTTTAGCTCGGGCAAACCGAAAAAAGTCTCTCACAATGCATAACATCAATTAAGTGTTGCTGGTTTATTTGGACGATGTCAACAATAATGTGTATTTATCAAACGCCAAGATGTTTTCACCTGATTTTGGTGTTTTCTTTCGCTTTCTTTTTTAATACTCTTCTTGCTGGGCTGTATTTGATGTACTGTCGTAACCTATATTATAACAAACAGACATTTTTCAATTCCTGTCGTAGTTTGGGATTCGACCTGAATTGGAGGAACATAGCAGGGAAAAATAATTTGTGCAATATTTAGTTTGCAAAGTTTTCAAATTCTCACCCCAGCTCCCTCTCTGTATTTCCCATCATTCAGTGGCCAGTAGAGGGAGAGATTTTCAACCAGGTTCAGACAAATTAAATGTTGCCAAATGAAACATTTGAGATTTTATTGCAAATTATCGAAAGGATTGCTGGATTAACTTACATGGCAAATTGTCCAATCTCTTGAAATTGTGAAAACGGCATCGTCATCTTTTTTCCTTCCTTCCTTCCTCTGTACTAAAGCCCTGTGGTTAATTATAGTATTACACTCTATCAGTGGCTACGATAATGTAGTACCAACAAGGGCGTAGGAACCGGGGGGCTGGGGGGGTGCCAGCCCCCCAGTGAAAAATATGGAGGGGCGAAAGTATCATTCCGCGCTTCGCAAGTCAGAAAACCCCTTTTTCATTTCCAAATGAGAAAAAAATCTCATATGGAGCACCAAATTGCATCTAAGGCCAGGTGAAAATGCAAAATTATATACAAAATGGAGTGGGTGGGTTGAAGTGTGCTATATTGCACCAAATTGCATCTGAGGCCACCTGGAAATGCAAAAAAATTCCAAAGGGGAGGGGGACACCCCCTCCCCTTAGACCCCTCCCCAGGCCGGCCATCAGTCTTCAGCCCCCCCCCCCCACTCAAAAGAACCTTCCTACGCCACTGAGTACCAAACTATCTATCATTTCCTTTCAAAAATTATTCCAAATTTCAATTGAGTACAATTCAATTCGAGTTCACCTGTATTCAGTTCCCCAAATGCTAGTTAACTTAATAAAATCTCAAGCAACTTGTTTTTTTTTTGTGTGCACTTTTTCACATGTCTTGGGATAGACAAGACAAGATAAGACAAGCTGTTTAATACCGCACACTCTGCATCAAAGTCTTTGTCACGTCAACGTTTGTCATCACCTTGTTGTGATAATAACCCCGCCATGCATTAATTGGCACACATGATCCTATTAGCATATGTACAGTTGTCAGTTCTTGACAATTATTCTTTCCATCTACAGTTTGTGTAGAATAATACATCGATCAATAGCTGGCCTAAACTCTTGAAGTTTGCCATTCAATCGCTGAATTTACATTTAGCATGCGGTTTGGAAGGCTGAGGAAAAACATCACTATGATTATCAGATAAACTTGTGGATATATGCAAATTCACTGCCAATATATGTATGCCATGACGACAGACAAAACATTAATTACAAGCTCTTTGAACACACGTAGGTGGTGATGATGATAGGTGGTGATGATGATAGGTGGTGATGATGAAGTACTAACAATTACTCATAGTTCAAGTACTACAAGTAACTTTTTAGTAACAAGAACACAATTTTGAGTACAGTGGTAATTAAAATAATAATAATAGCGATTTATAATGCGCTCATATCCGCCCTGCGGGGTGCTCAAGGCACAATATATAGAGAATACAAAAGGTATCGTAAAAGAACACAAAAAATTAAATTAAATCTAAATCACTGAAAGCTTCACGCATGAGATGAGTTTTAAGGAGTTCGTTGAAAGTCAAAATGCTGGTGCACGACTTCAGTTTAAGTGGTAGTGCATTCCAAAGACGAGGGGCAGCAACCTCAAAAGACCTATCACCCCATGAGTGTCTGGATCTTTGTTCCCATATAGTTTAAGTACTGTAGGTTACTCATATTTCAAGTTATAGAGGGGAACTCACAATTTATGGCCTAGAGGTAACTTACAATTCAGATACTTTGAGGTAACTCACATCTCAAGTACCGGCAATGTTTAAGTTCTAGTACCAGATATTACTCATTGTTCAAGCACTTGAGGTAACTAACATTTTAAGTTCTATAGGTAACTCACATTTAAATACTACTTGAGGTAATTTACAAATCAAATACTAGAGATTACTCACTTTTAAATTCTAGAGGTTACTCATACAGTGCTAGTTCAAGTATCAGAGTTTAGCTCACTAACACTCACAATACTAGAGGTAACTTGTGGTTCGATTACTATGGTACTAAAGTTGCTTATATCAATAACATGACAAAAAGAAACATGTAATTATAACGCTGAAATTCTCCAGATCTGTATTGTCAATTTCTGAGAGCATAAAAGTATCATCGCATTAAATCATGCACCGTTGTTCTTTCCTGGTGATTGTCAATTCATTTTTCATCCCTCCACCGAGAGCCTTTCCGTCATAACTAAAACTTCATCACTAAAACTTTGCCCGCAGAATTCTGTTCCTGCTATATATCTGGTATATACTTACTACTACTATTGTACTCATATCTATAGTCTTTACCAGAGCATGCAACAAAACTCATCCATGCATTCATTCGTGAAGAGACTCAGTCTCATAAAGACTACTATTTCTTGACCTTTTCTTTCCCCTACCAGTCTAACATTTGATGGATGATGCTTGGTTTGGCCTTAGTTGGCTGTACTGCCTCTTTAGTCTTACTCATGCAATGATGCATGCTTTGGTCAGGGTTTTACTTCCATTACAGCTGTTGTAAAATGAATTTTTGAAGAATATTTTGAAATGGAAAACCAGTCAGCAAAATGCATCCCTTCTTTTCTGTCAAAAGAAATCTGCAGGGGCAAAATGTTAGGTCAAATATTCTCCCGTGATGAATTTGTTTGAAGATAAGAGAAGTTAGGTAAGATTGCTTTGAGTCGATGGGACTTCATATGTGGGCACTTGCACAAAAGAGAAATTGGATCAAAAATGCTGATGTAAATCTAGAATTATTTTGCAAAAGGTATAATCTGTAATTCGTTAGGGAGGACAGTCGCATGTTCTGTTGTGTCAGTTTTCATTTGTATACTTCCCATGTCCCCTGCTCAACATGTCTACACAGGTCAATTGCATTATAGGGTGGACAGTTAGACTGGTAAAAAGCTGAGGAAGATGTGAGATAGAGATCTGTAAATAATTCAGAAAAAGAAAGTTAATAGTTTTGAAATTCTTTGAAATCTTTGACATTTATTACTGAGAGAAGGGCGATTAACTGAATAACATTTCTGTAGTTCCCATTTACATGTACTTTAATATAAAAAGTTTGTCCTTGCAGCAGTTGGATGCTAGCTTCAAGCCACTGTAGTATGTCACGTACCAACAGGGCAAATTCCTTCTATGATCATGGCTGGGGCAAACATGATATTTCAGTAATACTGTAAAAATTAACTAAAGGACATATAATTGTCTGCATTATTCTTCTTTGTAGGGGTTAGATGGGGGGGGGGAGGCCTTGTCGTATTCATTTGAAATACTTCATATAATTTACCTAATTTTGGACATTGACTCAGATGATGAACCACTAACCAATTGATTGTCACACATTTTTGCCAACGTGAAGAGAGATAATTGCATATCTAGTATAGCACATCGTATGGAAAAATTATGACCTATAGTATTTGATATAAATCTGGTGGGGAGGGTGAGTCAATTATAGAGTCATATTATTCATTAATTAAAGCAATTAAGTCAGCCCATTAAATATTAAGTCTTCAGTGTCACACACACACACATTAAATCCTAATATCCAATAGACGATGGATTGGATGTTCATAACAGTTTGCCATCAAATTAAAATAATTGGCTAAGCCTGTGATCTATGTGCATCCACCCATGCACACAAACCACTCCATGCAACCAGTGCATGCAACTACTGTATATATAGAGAGTAATGCATGTACAGCTGCCTGCCGTAATGGTACAGATTCAACGTTTCGTACATATTTTCACGGGCTGTGCACGTGTAAATGTTCTTTCAGTTGCCAGACTATAGTTACCATCTTCAGATATTTAATTTTAAATTAGAATTCGATTGGAATCAGGATTGAATAATTGATTGATTCTTTGGATGTATAGTACAGAAGTCTGTAAAGCGCCTGGGACGTGCATACCTGACACTCTCTGCCCTTTCGCTTTCCCTGGCCACCTCTCCCCCCTCCCGCCCCCCCTTTTTACCCTGCCCAGCACATAAAAGTAGCTAAAAGGCTTGAGAAAGGGAATAATAATCTGTAAGCTGAGGGTGAATTGATCCCTATTAGTGCACAGATACGATCATATTGTTTTCCAAATGGTATAGACATCCAAAATGAGCCAAAAATGTAAAAAAAGTCAGTCAGAAAGGAACATTTGGCTTTATATTAGAATTCGTCAAGGAATTCCAGGCCTATTAGTTTCTTTATTTAACATTAACATTCAGGTTGGGTATTAAAACAGTGTTCTTTAGCCCATGCACCTTCTCCATTCATCCCCTCCCTCATTAAAACTACAAAATGTTGCATGATCATGACATTGTTGTGTTGGTTAGTTATTATTTTCTTTTATATAAATCTAGATACGGGTTGCGATTTTTCTATGATGGTCTAACACATATATACATACAACATACACATGTTATACAAGAAATACAGTAAGTGTGTCATTCATCTAGTTTGAATTTGTGAAATTACAGTGAGCTTTTGTGTAAGTGCCTGTTTCATCAAGTCTAAGTGACATAGTTAATATTGTGAAGATGGAATTAGAATGAATTTTAAGCATAAAACTCAACAGGATATGCTTCAATTTTATGTCGTTAAGAGGAGATTTATTATTATGACATATTCATCAATAACAAAGTGCAGGGAAACACGATGAATTGAAGCTAACCATAAAACTTCCATATTATTAATCATTAACCAGATATGTCGGGTAACAAATTAGGTTCTATTTGCATCAGAATCATTCATTATAATTTTTTTGGTGGCAATGGAGTAAAGTAAAAAATACTTCCAATGGGAGAATTTAATATCTATCATTTATCTGATTAATGTTTAATCTCATTGCGTGTGTGTGTGCGTGTATATAGTATGATTAGCATATCTATATATATATTTATATATATATCCTATATATGTATATATCCTATATATATATATATATAATAAATATAGGATATATACATATATAGGATATATATATCTGTACAGAAATTGGGAGTCTTAATTTTCCTGATGGAAAGTGTTTCTTGTTTTCTCTCTTTCTTTCATTCCTTTTGGTTATCTGAAAAATTAATTATTTGATAAATAAGGTAGTGACTTTGATATTTAAGTTTTTAATGTTCAATTTCTTTCATCATGGGCATTTATTTATTTCTTGCATTTAAACCCATTTTCTGCATCCTGTATGTATTCATATGGGATAAAAATTACCTGAACTTAATATTTCAAAGTAAAAGAACAACTTAATTTGTTATTCTTTGACTTCAAACTGTCCAGTATTTCTGTTTTAATATGAATTTAGCGAATCAATAAAAATAAGAACAACTTGCATTTTCATAATTATGTCTAAAATAACCAAAATTTATATTTATTCGTATTTAGGGTAGGATATTGCTTGAATTTGTAGCTCGAAATAAGGATTAAGATTAATAGCAAAAATTTAAAACATTTCACAAGCCTCTCTCATGACACATTCTGTAAATTGACATTAATACTTGAAGACAAAAATTTGTTTTTTCTTCCAAAGTTTCCATATTTTCCCCTAATTTCCCCTGGCAAGCTAATAATCCTTAAGTTTATATATCAGCTTTGTAGTTGAATGTACACACATAAACAGATATCGTCCTATGACTGTTATCGTCATTATTCTGCTGGGGGGGGGGGTGATTAGGTGGCCATCTGACCTTGTTGCACCGAGGGATAAGCCTTTTCTCGGAAGAGTTCAACATCCTACAGATGTGTTTTCGTCTTCCTCGTCTTTAATTGAAATAGTTTAAAGGGAATTACCAGGGTTATCATCGATAACGTGTCTGTGCGTACACCATATCAGCCACACGCCAAAGATTCACAGAACCTCGACTGCCACGGGTCTATGCACTGGTAATTGGGTCTGGTCGTTATTAGTTTTGAGGTCTCTCGATTCTCTCCAGAGATAGTCATCGAAGTGGAATTACGTTTGGACTCGAATTTCATATCTGTGATTATGAACCGGGGACGCAGAGCCCTAGAGGTTTTTCTCCGTCCAGTTAGTTTGGCTCTAATTTATATAGCGTGCTTGGTACCGTACAAAACACCAAGGCGGTATAGGCAACGTTTGTTTACAGTATTAATGAGGCAGTCCAAGTGGAAATGAATCCTTAATTGTGAAATAATAGCGGTTAGATATGATACAAGAGAGTACATGTGCGATCTATGGCATAGCATACAATTATAGCATTGATTAGGATTAATGTGAGTGAGTCAAGCCAGGGAAAAGAGAAAAGATAATGCATTACAATATCCTATGGAATCTATAATTAATAATGATGAATATATAATGAAAAAGACAGAATAACACAAGAGGGCCATGACATGTTATCCCAACCCCTTCCCACCCCCTCACATGCACCAAAAACATCTAGAGAAAAATTCCTCCTCTGACCCTTGACCTGGATTTTTTTGTTCTTTCTCTTCTTTTAATTTGAAGGTCTGGGAACGACATAATTTTACTGTTCTGTTTTAATTTGTTCAAGTATACATGCAAAATGTGTTGACAACAAGACAGTTAAACTGTTATTATATCAAGTTGCAAATATTACGACAGTGTCTGGAACTGTGAACGTAACTGTTTACTGTGTAGACCCGATTAACGAGTCCTAATGCACACATATATACCCTTACATTTATCCTAACATTTTAACTTAGTCATACTAAAGTAGTCACATCAAATTTCAGGATGCGTGGCTATATTTCACAAAATTGTTATTCTTCTTTCAAACAAATTGTGTGAATTCAAGCATGATATTATATACATTATGCTTAATTTCCTTACAGCTGAGTATGTTATCTTATAGCCTAATTAAACAGCTCTCATATATACATGACACCCTATAGTTCACTTGTTTGATTATAGCTATATGTCTTCTGAAATTAACTACATGTATCTTCTCTAAATAGCAGTATCATGCTTCCTTCGTACTTTCTAGGTTAAACTTTTTAGAGTCATCTGGTTGTTGTAAATTCTTCATTTTCATTTAATTCCACACGCTTGGTTGCATCTTTCCAACAAATTTATTCCTTTCAGAAATCCAGTTAAAATCTTTATGATATTCACACCCAGAAGTAATGATAAATGTTAATATACAGACAATCGATCATCAAATATTCACATTCCCAGTAGACCTAACCAACGGGAACCCTGTTTTCAGCTTCTTTTACCTTTTTGTAGAATCCATAATATGCAGTAAAAGTTACAAATGTAGGCTTTGTATCGAACCGGGGAAAAAATTCAAATTGAATTTCCGGAAGATGATTAGATTGAAGCCATAAATTTGTAAGAAAAGTACAATTTTATGACTTCTAATAATCTCCAATTTGGAATGGAAAATTAACTCCTTTATATTTATTTCTGCCAAATTTAATGCTTTAAATTGATATAGTGCATCCAGATGGGGCTGCTAATAGGGTTTTAGAGAAGAAGTATGTTGATTAATACTCATTATGATGTTGTACAAGAGCACAAGTGGTTATTTTGTTTCAAGAAGTGGCATGCTCATATTGTATGCATCTGTAACATTTCTCCCTAAGTGCTCCCAGCAATTTGAATACATTAACAATTTACATGCAAGTTACTTTAGTTTATAAACATTAAGAATTGCCTGTAACTTGTAAAGCACTATTGCTTTGCCAAGCAACTTCTGTGTAAAACATGGATGTGTTAATACCATAAACCCTGCATATTAGCAAATTTGCTACAAATTGCCTGGGAAATCTATGTATGAATCCTCCCACATACACCTGTCCCTTCTCCTCCCCCCCTCCATCCCCCCCAAAAAAAATCTGAAAGAAGACTCTCCATTAGAAGAAGAAAAAAAGGAATTCTCCACTGGACTTTTCTATAAGAGAGACAATAATTCAGTTTTGTCAAGTTTAAGTCGGATGTCCATGTGATTCAGCTCAGACTTTTTTGAATATTCAAAATTGTCTTTAGAGATATAAATACTGCCTGTTGGAATCGGTGACCTTTTGATATACAGAATATGCAGAGCCTCCAGCCACCTTGACAAACAGTTCATGTGAGAGCCCCCAAAAAAACTGATTATCTTGATAATTTTCTCGGTAACGAGAATTTGAATGCATGGCATCAAATTTGATTTGCAGTAAAATTGGACATTTTTGAAATATAAAGATCCTTTCTTCTGAAGTGACATTTAGCTTTTAGCAAAAACATTTAGCAAAAACAAGTCAGGAATTAAAGAAAGATAAAAACACCCAAGATAGAAACAAAATGAAAGAAAAGAAGGCATTTCTTGACATTTGCTAAAGGCCAAGCTTAGACTTGTCTTTGACACTAATTACCAAGTGACAAGAGACACATTATATTTTCCCATTTTTGGATTACAAGAAAATTCTAAGAAAGATGAAGTGTTTGTCACTTGAATATCTCTTGAGAGGATGACCTTTATGCACAAACTTAATCCTGATACGTGTTAGACGATTAAGAAACACTGCTAATTAATGGTCAAGGTTTTACTTCCATACCAATTTTAATATTTGAGACATGACCATTATTAAAAAACAGTTTAGATTCATCAAGGTAGTGTTGAATGTCAACCAGGGAGGCGCTGTTGTTTATATGACGTTACAAGAACATGTTGTGGTTGAATTTACTAGAAGTGATAAAACAATGGATTAACATTAACGATAAAGCAAATTAATTGAGCAAAGCTCCAGTAACATTACGAGCGGTCTGGAATTCAAGTTGCAGTTTATACTGTATTCAGTCTGTGAAAATGAATATGTCACCTTCCATAAGATGTAAAAATAAAAAGCTGTTGCCTTTTTGATGTTTAACTTTACAAGTGAGAAATTTGAGAAAATGAGCCCATTTTGTGTATTAGTGTTTACCCCATGAAACTAGCCCTTTATGAAATACAAAAAGATGTTACCATACTTATAACAAAGAAGAAGAATTACTGGCAAGCAGAAAAAAAGGAGACATTTACAAGCTCTTCAACATTGTTATTTTTCTCTTCTTCAGTATTTGGAAAAACGATGTGTAAGTATATCGCGAATAATTTCTACATACCCCTTGCCATTAATGTCTCCCTCAAAATAACAAAATTCACTGCGTTTACCAAGTCTTTCATGTACTACTTGCTTATTTTCACAACTACAATATATGATGGCATATGTGACCATCTCTGCACTGTACAAATATTCCAGTTCCGTGCAGTACAATCAGAGGACCTACCTGTATAGCTAGGGGATACTGTACATTCAAATGAATACTTCCTTCGATCATCACCAAAATTCATGTCTCTGTAATAAATCTTAAGTCTCAATTTATCTGTTTCTTAGGCCTAGATCAGTTTCACAATTTTAGCCACTTGCTAAAAATGAAATATCAACGCCTCAAAACTTGCTAAAATCAAATTCTGACTTGCATTCTACTTGTTCTTTTTTCTACTGGCAAAAAAAAAAAAAACTTCTGGCATTTACCCAGCAAATAGCCTGAACTTCTGGACTGCTTTTTAGATGTACACAATTTTTTGGTGAGATTTGGAATAAAAATGGATTAACATTAAAAGTGGACATATGTTATGTCTTTTTGGACCACACACTCATACACTGCTGAGAATATGCACTGGCTGGTAAGTTATGTCTATGGTTGGTGTGATAAAGGTTTTGAAATGAAGATAATCGAATGAGAAGTGAAGGTGCAATCTTTGGCACTGCTCTGCCATTTTCCATTTAACTTTGAATTAATGTGTGACCATCTTGATAGAAATCACAGGCTTGCACCTCATGTTCAGGGTGATGATAGAATCAAAAGTCTTGGAAAAAACAGCTGAAAAATCAATTTATTTGTTAGGAGACTGAGAGAATGATCACCCAAATTATCAAGTAATTATGTTTTTTTTCTCTCTCTCAACTCTGTGGTGCTTCACCTACATATTAATTATTAGCCCCAGAATATAAGTTGACAGATTTAATGCCAAAAATTATATCTGGTCACAGAAAAATATGTCATTCATTTCATAAGTTATTGGATAAAACTGTCACAGAGAAAAGAGAAGAAAATAAGAAGCAGAATAATAATGTTCCGTTGTGTTGGTGTTGTGAATAATGATAGCCATCGGCACTGCATGCAGGAAGTGTGAGAGTGATTATGGATAGAGATAATTTAAAGGCATATTCCTGTGGTTGCAGACAGAGTAAATAGTAAAGTATTAGGTTAAAAACCTCATTTTTATATCTTGTCGCTAACTCAAGATATTTGCTTGTTGAATGTGCCCTGTTGTGACTAGCTATACCTAGCTTCTCTTACTCCAGGAAGTTGGTCACAGTGATGGTATCTGGTATCGTCTGCTCAACTGTCCTAATCGTAACATTACTCACTTTGCCGTTGCCAGATGCAAAAATAACAAAATATATGTAACCAAAAAGGAAAAGAATTTACAAAAAGGAATACAAAATGCTATAAGGCTGTGATGCAGCAGATTTTCAGCTTTAATCCTTTTAATAGTTGATGAGTGATCAGGGTACAAATATTAACTGTATTATTCATACTCACACCAAAAACAAAATGTGGAAATTTAGTAAAAGTATTAAACCAGAATTGATGACCAAGATTACAATCACTTCACTCCACTGATTAACAAAGGGGTCAAGTATGAACCTCTCTACAACTTGGATCATCCTTGGCCACATAATAAGTATATTATCTGGCACAAATTACAAGTTCTTACCATTGTTTTCTTTTATTCAATTTTTGGAACACTTTTAAGGTATGACTATATATCACAAATATATGAAAATGCAGATATTTTGAGGACATGCAATCTCTCATACCCTTTGTACATGATGATGATGATTATTATTGTTTTTGTTTAACAATACTCTGATCTGTTTATGAGAATGACCTGTATGTATATCCTCAGAGATAGATGCATAACTATTCTCACTTCTCCCATCCAGACGAAGGCGACAGCTAGGCGAATCTGTCATGGCGTTTTAATTTATACATCGTTATCACTTGTCTCTACAAACGGCCGCATGATTATTTTGTTGATTGATTGCAACTCCCTCAAGGATTCACACTTTTTTGCCAGAGCAAAAACCCCGGATCTGATTAGGTGAATTTTCAAACAAGCATAAAACCTAATTGATCATCTCCATAATGCATATATGTAAATTACCTCTTTATTAATATTCATAACAAAATTATAGAGTAAACCTGTTGTAGTGTAAAAACTATTTCCATATTAAACCAAGATCTGTGCCCCCTTACCCTTTTTTCCCCTTTTAATTTACTTTTAATCCCTTTTTTTGGTTACAAGCATGCATCTTTTCAACTATTTTCTCGGTTGTCATTGCAATGCTATAGCGATACTATAAGAAATATTAAAATGGAACAAATTATCCAGTGAGTTGGGTTGATGTCTGGGGAGAGGTGTGCACAGAGAGAGGGAGGGAGAGAGAGAGGGGGGAGGGGAAGAGAGTGGGGGATGGTGCAATTAGGATAACATTTAAAGTCCCCCCAAAGATGCTTAAGTATACATGCTTTAAATGTATTAATTACTGGAACAATTCTGTCTCCCAAATTAAGTAAGTTACCAGATGTAGAGACCAAATGTAAACTAAAAAACTAAGCCACTATATATAATACAAACTATTTGAAGGTGACATGTGTCGACATATTGCTTTCTGCTTTGTAACAGTACCTCCCTAATTCATTGTTTCCATATGGCAGTACATTGTTCAGTTTTTTTATTATGCATGTATGATTTTGTAAACACATCGAGCTGCACGTCCAACATTTCACCTTTTAACTTTTGTTTAACCTTTATCCGCGGAGACAGACGTACACTGCGACTTTGTTCACACCACAAAAATTTTTGACAGAGATAACATTTCAAAAATAAAAATAAAATGCATCAAATTTACATCTGTGTTCTGAAATAAAACTTGGCTGTATTCCTTGGTGAATCAGCCAATGCATAGAATAGATTGTATACTCTCATAGATACGTATAATACCTACACACACATAGATAGTATGGTCTCTATACACCATCCATACATCCATACTTCCCTTCCAGACTCATGCATTGCCAACAGTAATGTTCATTTAAAAAACTCCGAGTGCAGTGAGATGTACTGAGAGGTCATGATGGAATGGGTCAGTTGAGATCGTTGGCTCAAAGACTTCACACGTATTGATAAGTTTTCACACCCGTGATACACAGAAATTAAAGTTATATTGGACATGTCATGTATGTTAAATATTAAAGCAATTCAGTGTCCCAGTCTCTGTAGACATTATAGATTACATATATTTTCTCCTCACTTTTTTTTTTTTTTTGATAGTAAACAAAATCATGCAAAGATAGTTCTGAGTACAAAACATCTGTCTTATTCTTTTGTCAACTGAAAGAAATAATTTAATTACGATAGTTGCAAATAGTTATTTCACCTTCAGATAATTTCAATGCTTTAATATTGAAATGCATGTCATGTAAAAATGATGTTTTACGTGCCAAAACTTGCAGCCCCAAGTTTGTTTTGTTACATCAAGATTATAGTGGCGGAATTGAAAGGGTGATAATGGAGGGAACATATTAGCCTCACACATTGCTGTTTCTCTCACCTCCCCCCTCCCCCCCCCCACTTTTCCTCACTACCAGCGTTCCCATTTTGTGAAGAAATAAAGATGTTTTATATCGTACATCATATATACAGTGTTGAATTGATAGCTAGTCAGTGACCTACAGTATCTATGGTTATTATCCTCCCCCTCTCCACCCCCCCACCATCCCTTACCCTTTCTATTTGCTCAACCTAACCTCCATATAACAGTAACTTTTGAGGCAGTGATGAGCAAGTGATATTTGTTGATTAATATTAAGTACCATCACAACCATTAGTATTACCATTCTAATATTTTCTTGCTAACTATATAGTGCTTACGGCAAAAAATTGCATTTTGAATCATTACCTTTTGGGGAGTTAATTTCCTACCAAGGTGTTTTTTAGCCTTGGAGTATGGACAAACAGGAAATTGGAAAGTCACTAAATTACATAAGCAGTCTTCTAGAGGGTAACCTTAGGCACAACATAAAGTTTGATATGTTGTAGACTGCTAAAAGTTACTTGCTGTCTGTCCAGTTTTTTTTTTTATGGCAAAGACAATTCAAACATTTGATGTTTATCAAAATGAAGTGGCTGGACTACGTAGTCTAACACACAGAAAGGTCATCATTAGGTCACTTTATCCAATATGCAATACAAAATTTAATGGGATACTAAGAGATTTTTATGCATTAAAGGTATGCTTTATTGGCCCCAAATATGCTAGATATTCAAATATGGTCACCTTTGGTCACAATTCTTGAAGTATTCTTTGCTACACCTCCCTCACCCCTCTAAGAACCAGATCTTTTGAAGATGACCTATTTTTGACTGATAAGTTGGTCATGACAATAGAAATGGATCATGGTGGGTGATCTGTTACTTCATCATGACAGGAGTTCCTGAAAGGTTTTCCTTTTCTTTCAAATTTGTGAGTATTTTATCCTCGAAAGGAGATGTATTTTGAGAAACATTTGATTAATTAGATTAATGAAGCAAATGAAATATACTGTGCATTACATGTGTTATGAAAACTAAAATCTTTTTCGGTAAGAATAATAACTAATCCTCCTTCTGTGAATGATTTGTTGCACTCTAGGAAGGAGACAGAAAGTTTACAGCTAAAGGTTGCCATGGTAATGTCACCTTCTCCACCAGTTGCCAGGCACATTAAGAAAAACCTGTCAAAAATTTAATAATCTATATTTCTGTGAGTAATGCAGGCTTGATAGGGGGTATATATGGTTGATCTTAATGGCATAGAAATTTGCACTGAAAGTTTTGTGACACTTTGTTTTCTGCCACTATAATGGCCCTTCAACACTACCATACCTCTTATGCCTTGAGTTTATCATCTCAAGTTCTCTCATGGCATCTGTTATTGATAAAATACATTTACTTATTTCACAAATTTCTTCATAGTTAAGTGCTGTTAATTTTCTGTCTCTCTCTCTCTCTTTTGAAGAGAATTTTACAACAATACCAGTTCTTTTCCTTTCTTTAGTGTTTATACATTTAAGAGAACTAATTGGTCCTGTCCAAAATTGTATTCTAATTTTCAAATTTGATACATCACCTACCCATCTACCTTTCTTTTATTCTCATTTTTGCTTAACCTAGTTTTTTTTTTCCCTTTTTGTTGACAAGCGTTTCAAAATGCATTAGTTTTTATATAAATCCTTGCATTTTTGTGAGTAATGAGTAAATCGTGATTCGATTATCTTGTTAGATTAGATGAGAATTAAAGAGTATGAATACAGGATTTGGTGAATGTGTCTATTACATGATTGCCAAACATCAAACATGAGATAAAATTTAGTAATGGAGGAACCTTAATATGCACTTTATAACTTTAGAACCTCTTTGAAGGTACAAAATATATTTGGGAATAGATATTTATTAGAGAAATTAGTCCTTACTCTTTGCAAATATATTATGTATATTTATATATTTGTAAATATATATATATATACGTATATAAATATATATACAAAGCAGCCTCGGCTATTTGTTTTAAAGCTTAGTTTAACTGTTAATTATTAAACCAAGTTATAAGGGAGGATTCAGAATGTGAGTTTTTTTGGATATCCCAAATTATATATTTTCCTACATTAGAAGTCACTGCACTTTTTCGGTGAGAAACAAAAAGCATCCTTTTTCCATATATGTAATTAAAAGTGTTCTTTATTTTTAGTAACTTCAACAGTGCCCTTTTATCAAGTAATAGAGAAAGTTGCCATTGAAACATAACCTGTTGTTAAATAATAAGAAAAACATGTAAAAATAAGCCCTTTTGTTGAAAAACAATCAAAGTGATCCCTATGAAATTAATTTGTGATACAGATGCACAGAGAATATATTTTGTTGGAATTTGAGTTTTATGGCACCTGTGTGGTGTGCCTGATCAGATCAAAATCCACTGTGCCTCAAAGTTTGTGCCTCCAACCCCCATTCCCTACCCCCACCCTATTCCACCCATCCAGGTTGGACCTTTTTCCACTGCCCTGAAGACTTTTCTTTTTGACATAGACAATTACTGATACATTACCTCTTGTGGGTTTTATCTGATAGATTTACCATTCTAGACATACAGTTTATTGGCTTGCCTCACATCCATATGTAGGTGCATTCAGGCGTAGCCCGAGATGCACATGAGATGAGGAATTTATCACATTTTGTCAACCAATTACACACTAACACACTTTCCAAAAACCAGATTTTATCGACTACATGGCATGCTGGAGTAATGTATTTGCAAATTTCCGTATGACATAGATCGATCGATTCTCGGAAATTCACTCGTGGAAATCCCTCAGTTGTGTAATTTTCTCTTTTATAGAACGACCTGGATGATTTAACTCACAGGATATTTTCTTTAAATATTGACACTCTTCAAGCGGGTTATTTCAGCATTTGTAAATTTACAAAAAGTTTCTGACGACGGCCATAGAAATGGATTTTGGATGGGTAAAAGGCCGAGTAGGAAGAACTAGAGTACAATGCTCTAGATGTATATTGCTAATGTTCCTAGGCTTACTTTGGATGGTAAAATGAGAAGGAGGTCACTGACCGGATCTGACCGGTCACTGAGGGTGCACAGTGTTAAAAGATTACCAGGGCATACTAGACATGGTAGAATGCGGTGCTAAGGTTGTGGGGAGACAGGTAAGCGGGTCACTCGTAAATATATAAACCAGTAAGTTTTATAATGTTCGTAGGCTTACTTTGTTTCTGTGATGATGCACACTTTTCTTTGATATTCTCTCCCTGTATTCAGTGACATCCAGATGTGTATTTTGAATATATAGAATGTTAAACGAGGTGGATATAGTTCTTCTCTGTATACTCCATAAATTACACGCCAAGCTTCAGTGCAGCTCTAAATTCTCGAGAGTATTTCTAATAATTACAAACCTAATCATCCAGACACCAGAATTTTAAAGCAGCTCTTTTTTTTTAAGCAAATTTTGACTTCGCTTTTATGAAGTGTCAAGTGCATCCGAAAAATTAAAGCACGTCAGTATTGGCCCCAAATCTGCTAGACAATCAGAATAATGGTTATTCATGCTGTAACTTCAACAAGCATTATATTACCAGCCTCAAAGTTGTATTTGTATTGATTTGATTTTTTTTATCACTGGGACATTTAATTGTGTAGTTCATCACTCGTGAATGTCTCAAAAAAAAAATTCAAAACCCAGAACCACTTGGGAAATTACTTTTCAAAACCTTTAGTATGCTAAAATGTTGGGCCAATTTATAGATATGACCTTTAAGATTGTGATTATTTCAAACCAAGAATCCCTTTTAAGTTTCATTTGAAGGTTAATGAGTGAGATTAATGAATTTGCCTCAGACATTACCATTGTCATTATTTGAATAGGTCTTATAGTTTAGTGTGAAGTGGATAACTTCAACCCTCGTAACATTTAATTCAATATAGTGAAGAGAGGAACTCTTTCAGTGTAGTTAATGATTTATATGGCAATACATTTATATATCGTTTAAATATGATAAAAGAAATGTGGATAATGACTAAATCAGCAAATTGCTTAATTAATAAATAAATATTAGCCTATACATAGCCTTTGTACCTCATTGGAGTCATTTGCTTTGGTTGACTAGTTGTCTGTTGAAATTGGTGGCGCCCTGCCAAAATATAACATGGCCATAGAGGGAAAAAGAATGATCTCTTCAATAGAGGTCGCTATACACTTTCTTGCAATTGCAGTTGCCAGTTGTAACTGTCTTTCTCTGGAATTGCATGATGGCTATATCATTTGTTGGGTATAAGTTGAACTGTAGTCAAGAATTCAAGAGTTTAAGGGACCACCAACAATTTTAGGAGGGGCATCAACATTTTTAAGGGAGGGGTACAATACTCATATTCTGTAACTTGTACACTTTTCACATGATGGTGGATCAGTATGAGGAAAATGGGGACAAACAACAGTTTTTAGGCGGCATGGACCCTTGTGCCCCAACTTTTGGCTTGGTCATAACTAGAATGTATGTATTTTAGATCCTCCTGCAAGCAGGAACTTATCAAAGTTGCAAGCTGACTGAAGTCAGTCTCTTAGATTCATATTTAAGGTCCATGATTATGAATTGTCAATTGTCAACAACTCTGTAACTGGACGACATACATTATTCTTGGAGTGACTCGAACTCGGGACCTTATGATTGAAAGGCACCATAATTAAGTGATTGGGACATTAATGGACTTAATGTAATTAAGTGATTGGGATGTTCTTATTTAAGGTTTAAAAATGAAGAGAAGATAACTTCCTGAGGAATTCTTTAGGTATGATTCAGACATATGAGTAAGCATGTTATTAAATAATACAAGGTTTCAATGAAACAGTAAACAAATTAATATGAAAAGTGTATAAATATTTAACTAATTATATATACAAATGTATATTCCTTGAGGTTGCAACACAATCAGAGTTTTTGAGAATCCTGTATACTTAAACTACATCATGATCAGTCACAAAGCTCTATTTGGTTTGGAAAAAAAAAGATATTAGATATAGAAATATTGATGAAAATTTAAATTTAAAATTGGATAAACCAGGACATATTTAGGTAACATGTGTGTCTTTAATAAACTTAGCAGAAACAATATGACATCAAATTTTTGACCCTTTAGTGCTTTATCTGTGCACCTTTCAAGACGTTAGCGTGAAGCTCTGATTATTTTTGTCTGTTTGGTAAATAACCGATCGTAAATGTTTTATTCTTTTCAAAATTACATTGCTCCCCCTAACCCCGACCCCCCCCCCCCCCTTGTCTTCTTTTCTGTGATAGATTATTACACAATCATATCACAGCTCTTGGTCTCACATTATTTGATAACTGGTTTACTAGATGTAATAATAAATAATAACCCTACATTAATTGAAGGAGTGTTAGCTCAGTGGGTAACGCCGGTGCCTTTCAATCATAAGGTTCCGAGTTCGAGTCACTCCAAGATTAATGTTTGTCGTCCAGTTACAGAGTTGTTGACAATTAACAATTCATAATCATGGATGTTACATATGAATCTAAGAGACTGACTTCGGTCAGCTTGCGGCTTTGATAAGCCAATGAGGCTTCTTTGCGAGTTCCTGCTTGCAGGAGGATCTAAAAATACATACATATATACAAACATAATTAATTAAACAAATAAAATAATTGGGATTGTGGTATTTACAAGGCTGTCTCTATCTGTCATACTGACAATATTAAATGATCTAATTCTTTGCACAGATTTCATTTATCATCCTATCATAGGATTCGTTGCAGTTAGGATTACTTGCCTATACAGTAAATCCCTGATTATCTGAACTGTCGGGGCTAAAAGGTCGGGGTCGGGGCTAACATAGTTCAGGTGATAAATAAGTTTGGATAATCCACGTTCTTTCACCACTCTGACCACATGTTCAGTAGCCTATATATAAACGCTGTATAGGCCCCTTACTATAGTACAGGAAACACTATTGTCAGTGGTTTATCCTAGCCTAGTATACTGATTCCCTATAACAAGCTGAAGTTTTGCTGACAACTTGAGAGGTTCTTGTCAAGAAAAAAGTAAGAGAGAAAGCAGTTTCAGCTTTGGCCAAATAAAGCTCTTTCATGTTTGAATAAATTACCTTGAGATATGCAGCATTGCTGTACGCCGAAAGATCGAAAACACACACGGCCGGGTGACATTCTGAAGCACACATTTTTGAACATGAGTAGTTAAATGACTTGGTCTTTCATTAATTTTAAAAGGTTAAAAGGGGAATCCCTTATTACAATTGTGACAGGGGAAGAATTTTGATATTCGGCTTTTACTACGATGCAATTTTGTATTTTTATTTAAATAATTGGAATGCTAAACTGGACTTCTGAATTTCGATGCCATGATATCTCTATCTAGTAGGGTACTAATTTAATTTAATAGAGCATGCAAATTATTAACTAGCTCTGATTCGGGAATGCCCCAGTGAAAGTTTTATACTTTCATAATGAATGTGACTAGAATACATTATTAATTCAGCAACTGTTACCTCACCATTGGAATAATGGTAATGGTTTTAAAACTTCTATGAAATTATATTTGCAAACTTTTGAAAGTTTTTTCAACGCAAACATACTTGATCTGTAATGAAGTGAAATCTTTCATCTTAAATCTAAGAACTAAGAAAAGTTTTTAATTTTTATAGTATTTTTAAGTTTAGTGATGCACATGTAAACCTGGATTAGAATCGTCTTGTAAATGCTAACAATATTGATTGAATTTAGGATCCATAGATGACTAAATTTATTCCCAAATATTCACTATAAATCTGTTTTTCCCCCATATTTTTTTTCTCTCTCTCTCTTTTCAACTGCTGTAAACTCAGTTAAGCTAGTTAAATAAGTGTTTCTGGTTATGGTGATCAATTTATCACAATTGAAACACTTTGTATGAATAATTTGCCCATTAATGTTTATCAGCAATTAAGTCAGGCAAAAGAAAAACTACCAAATCTGAGCCTGTGCATAAGGTCAATGTCCTTCAATCCAACTAAAAGTGATCATTCTCAACTCAAACATGTTAAAAAAGTTACGTTATCTTAACTTTGCATATCTTTCACCATCCCCCCTCCCCCTGTGTGTGTAACTGTATACAAAGCCAGTGATTAAGTCCAACGTGAAGCCCTACCCCCTCCTCTACCCCCAAGCCCACCCCCTCCCACTCACCTCCCCATCCGACCCAACCCCACCAGATTTCAGTTTTTGGCGAGGCAAATTCCTATAATTGTCCTCACTTTACGATGCAGAACCATGAATTTCCTTGCCCTTTTTAAAAAAAATTAAACAAAACATGAAATAAAAAAAAAATAATATAAATGTCCTAGTGATATAACAGCAGTCCATCAGAGGGACTAATTTTAAAATTCTGTCAAGCTGCCAACATCTTTGCTTGTTTCATTCCATTTTGAAGAAGACCAAAACTGATCGATCAATTCTTTATTTTGAATGAGAGAGTTTTTCTACCGAATTTTAAATCAGCTCCCTTCATAGAATGATTATAAAATCAATTAGTTTAATAGTTTACCTTGGAAGTGCCTATACCCTGTTACATTAGATTATCATCTTGTCACATTCTCCCCGGTCATGTGTTCTTGCCAGAGGCACAACCTTATAGCGTGTGCTGCCTTTGACGACACAATCCCAAATGGGAAAGAATTGTCTCTGCTGTTAAAAGCTCAGGTAGCATTTCAAAACCCTGTTTATCTTCATAGTAACACAACTCGGGATTAAATTTGAGGGGGAAAAGAAATTTGAGTTACTCTCTCTGCCAGTGATTGCCTGCGATTATTCGCACTAGCTCACCTGCTTATGAAGCTAAGCTAAGCTCCGTAGTCGTTGTCGTAGTCGAGTCAAACACGAGGAGTTCACAGTATATCGTCAGACCCTGCTTATTTGACTGAAATTTTCAAAACCCAAACAAGTCATCACTCTGGATATTAACCGCCTCTATAAAAATTTGAAAGTGATGTTCAGGACTAGAATGGGATCATCTTCCTCCAATTTCTCCGATGCCATTCTCGATTTCCTGCTGTGTTGGACGACGGTGATCGGAGCAGGTAAGTCTCCCATTGTATCAGTGAAGAAAGAAGGCCTTTCTACAAAAATTCCCTACGTATATGGCGAGTAATTCTCTCTTCGTTGTCGTGCTCCAGCCATAAGAGAGACGGATAGATAGATAGGGAGAGAAAGAGAGAAAGTGGAGTGAGTATGTACGAGACAACCAGACAGCTGTGCAGATTCTTGCACTGACAGACAAAGATGGACACATCTCCCGTGCATAATATTGTCCTTTTCTACATCGCCGTTCCAACCTGTAGAGTAAAAGACTATCATATGTAGACTGTATCGTAATGTAATCATTTAGTCCAGTAGATTTAAGTGTCTTAATTCAAATGAGGCAGTATATAACGAGATGATCTCATGTATACTCAGGGTTGCTCTGTGTGTCTAATTGTCTGCTTCCATCGTACAGCGTATATATGCAACGATGAGCTGTCGAGGTCTGGCATGAAAATGGTGAAACAGAAATGAACACAAAATAACATCTCACGGGTAATTTAAATGCGACAGTTTTGATGAAGGCTTTTTTTTTTTGTAGTATGTAGGCGAAGATTATGTCATAGAAAAGTTCTGTAGAATGACATTGGGTGTATGTCATGTAGTCCTGTGTGTTGTTTTCAGTACTACATAAACCGACAGATACGTACTGTACCAATGTAGGAACTGTATCCAGTAGTTATGATTAGTATGTAAATTAAAATGTTTTTTATGGCCTGTATTGCTCATGTCTCTTGTTGAGGAGGCCCTCAGAGAGAGAGAGAATGAACTGCCTGCCATGGTGCTATTAATGTCTAAATTATTCTTGACCAAAACAGATACAGGATTATGCGAAACCCGAGATTCACAAGAGCTGTACGACTGGTTTACATCTGCTGTGTGTTAGATACATGGTATATAGTATAATACACTGTTACTAGTAACTGCATATATCACATGTCTCAAGTTGTCACTATATATGGACACTGTGGACTGACAAAGTGAAATTAGTTAGTAGAGCATAAATCGAAGTACCACAGTGAGGGGTGTGAGGTATGCAGGCCCCCGTTAATTTCAATCCCACCCAAAACTTAAAAAGCAAGTTTTTATATAGCACAATAACCTATCACACACAATTGTTCCTAAGTTATAGCCTAAATATGCCTAAGAGTGCACCGTCTGGGCCATTTCAACGTTCACGTCTATAATTTTATTCGGTAGAACTGCTTCAACTACCTCAGGGACACACCCCCTCCTTTTTATATTCCTGGATCCATCTGTACTCCACCTCATATGATTTGCAAGCAACCAAATCTACCTATAACAGAAATAAAGCACCATTGGAGAAGAGTAAAAAAACAAGGGAAGTAATTAAAAGAATGCAGGGGGCTGAATATTTATAAGCCAATTAATGTTAGTCCATGCTTATCATGTGCATACATGCATTTGAAATGTGCAAGTTATGTATTTCTAATAGAGTTAAATTTACATTAACTTATCCAAACTAGGTCAGGATATTCTTTGTAAAAGCTATTTTCTTCTATTGTGCTACCTCCTGTATCCCTACCAACGACTTATTCTCCCCCCCCACCCCTCCCCCAAATGTTTCAGTCCTGACTGACTCTTGTCCTAATGCAGAGATGAAAGATGTCGCAAGGACAGAGAGTTTGTATTTGCTATTTTTGTCCATTAAGTTTCAAACATTTGCTTTACAATAGTATTTGGTGTTACGTAACAGAACAGTTTGGTTACTATTAAACAAAGCAGTTTAATTGAACATGTCCTTACTGCAGCTAATTGTGAAAACAATTCAAATTTTCTATATTACTGCTGAATTCCATTAATGGTATTGCAAACCTGAGTCCACTCTCCTATAATTTCTAAAAGAAATTGTGGCGCATGATTTCTTTAGATACAATTGTAACACTTTTGTGTATCAGATATCTTCCCAAATTCAAGTGTTTTCAGCCTTGCTTTATCAATCCCACTCGAACCGATAAAATTAATGCCACATAAATGTAACAATTTTTACACGGCTGCCTACAGCTTAATCATGATATGTATGTATGTGTGTGTGTATGTATGTAATCATGTGTATGTATGTAATCATGATATGTGTCTGGATCTCACAATATCCCTTTACAAGAAGCACAGCTGGGTTAATATGAATATTTATATATTTGAAATGAGTTGGAAAATCCAGAACAGTGAAAATGTTTAGTTATGCCATTGGTTAGTGTAGAAATCTGTTTTGCACAGTCTTGCTCAATTCCCTGTTACATATCATGGCAGCTATAGCTGTTGTTAGTGACAAGATTTCACTGACCTTTGACCACTGGCATAACCAGCAGGGTGTAGGGGGTTGGAAGCCCCCCCAGTCAGATGTCTTGCTCTCCCCCCCCCCCACTTGCTTCCCCCAAATGACATTTGTGGGCACAAATAAAACGTTCGTTGGAAATTGCAAAATGCATTTAAAGCCTCATGCAGTTAAACCAGTTCCCGGTCGATGTTAATCTGTAATTGATGGGAATTCTCAAATCAATACCAGCCAATCGAAATATCAAATTATGTTATCCTATCATCTTGCTTTCTGTCATTGCTACGAGGCCCCCCCCCATTTCCCTCGCCACACGGGCTACCCAACGAGATCACCTGCTACCATGCATACTTGTTATATCATGTGTATGTTTATAACTTTATGTCATTGTTATATCGACTGTCTGAAGTTAATTTGATATGATTACTTGGAAGCTGCAGCCCAATATCTTATGTTATTTCAACATCGCACGTGTGAACGCACACAGACTGATCAGTTGTTAGCATAGTCCTAACCGAAATACTGTTACCAACAACTATACAGAATTAAGCCGATTAATGTAATAAAACTGATGGACTATGGCGCTGGAATGACAGTTTTGTAGTGGCTGAGTGAATGAAGTCGATAAGACGATGTAACTGAGCTTCATATACATATTTATTTAACTCATTATTATAATAAATCATAGACAATCAGATATGCTTATACTGTTGTTAAAAGAATAGTCCAGACCAAAATGATAACTTCAGACAAAACCATTGAAAGGATGAAAAATTGAACCCCATTGTCGAAATCCCATGGCTATTTCCATTTATGAATTTTTGATAACTAACAAATTTTACTGAAAAATTAATCATCCAATTATAAAGAAACACATAGGCTTTGGTTGACAAAGTGTGAATGATATAATTATGTACTGTAAATAGTTTGAGAACAGAGCACATAAGGTTATCAGCTAAGATTATATTGACTTCCTCCAAGCGCATAGCTGTGGGGGGGGGTGGGGGGTGGTGGAGGGGGGTTGAGTGAGTTATTACCCACTTGAATATATTCTACCTAACGAATCAATATTTGGCTAATCATATGCAGAATCTTGAACATTAAATATAATTTTACATGGTTAGAATCTCGGCCTATTGGATGAAATTTGAAAAACTCTGAAGCCTCAGGGTAAAGTCCACCATGTCATATAGCTTCCAGGAGCTTTGCCGCTGGACCCGGGCCCCTGTGATGGGCCCCTGGACCCCACGCAGACAGCGCAAAGTTTTCTCATTGACGGGTCGATGAATCGAATCTGTCTCACACTCTAAGATCAAATCCTAGCGACGATGTGCTTGACTCTCTGTGCAATATATCAAGTTCATGTTGGGTGAAGAAACATTCATAACAATACTGTTACCATCCATGGTTTCAGTTTGGGAATGGGTCATAATTTAGTACCAAAAATGACCGAACTGGATGCGCATGAAACTTGCCCTCCTATTTGAAGTCTTTGTTCCCCCTCAATGCCCCCCCCCCCAATGAAAAAGTTTAGTTATGCCACTGCCTTTGACATGTATTATGCATCATATTTGTCACTACAACCACAATTTTTCAAAATGACTTTAGACGTAAATATGCATGATTGTCCCACAGGCTCGTAGCCAGGAATTTGCCAAGGGAGGGGCGAAACTGTAGATTCGGCATTGTAAACTATTTAAGCCTAGCGCCACCATGGTTGGAAGCGTACAAGAAAATTTTGGCTGAAGATGCCTCCCAGATCGCTGGAAATGGCACTTCCCAGGCCTTGTAAGTTGCATCTTAGCATTTTCTCTTTTGAAAATACTAGCGATATCATAAAAACATTAAAAAAAAATTAAAAAGTATGCTCAAGGGGGGGGCGGCTGCCCCCTTCGCCCCCCCCCCTTGGCTACGCGCCTGTTGTCCCATATATCATGCTGAGTTGGGTACATGTTAGTTATATAATATTCAACACTTTTTTCCCTTTTGTACAAACCTGAAAGTGTGTAACTGAGAATTATTTAATTCTTGCCTTAAAGTCTCATAAGCTGTAGGATATCACTCATAAATGCATAACTAAATTATGAATATCTTATGAGAACCTTGAATGCATCGACCCAACATTTAGTCGACCTTCATATGGGATTAACCAAGCAAAATGTAAAGGGGGAAAGAGCATACAGGAATTTTCATAACCTTCAAAGATTGCGAGTGTATGGAATCGTAAATTCACATGCATGGAGATGTATTACGTCAAATGCGCAATACCGTTTGTGTGCGCCGAGTACAGGACAGTGTTTACTATATTCAGTGACTAGCTCTTAGGTTTATTGAAAATGTCAGAGGAGATGCCTAGGGGTGCAGCCAGTTAAATATGAAAATGAAATTTGCCTCAGAGGTTTTTCTTTCTTTTTTTCCACTTTGGTTTGAAATTTGTGAGAATTTGTTTACTCCTTTCAGTACTTTTGTTAGATGATTATATAGACAGTGGTATAAAGGTAAATGCCATTAACATGGGGCTTGTTGACAAAAGGGATAGGGGGATAGGGGGGGACATATTATTGAGGAAAAGAGTTACTTTCCTTAAACTCATATATCTCTTGTACCAGTACCTGCTATAATGTATTGTATTCATATTGGTGGTATTGCCACAAGCAAAGGAGGAGGGGTGGGGGGGGGGGAGGGGGTAGCTATTTTCCCGATAAGATCATGTTATCCACTTGTATGATATATTTTAAATTTCTAGTGTGATGTTTACCAGAATCATATTTTGTTCTCTCACATCCACTGGATGTTAGTTTCCCAGGATTTGATTGATTTGATTTGATTTAATTTATTGTTTTAACACATAGTAATACAAGGTGAACAAGACAATATAACTGCAAATAAGTAAATATGTGAAAGGAAGTAAACTAAGAAACCCTTGTGGGCTTAATCGAATAGAGTACTCCCATCAAAGAAAATGGAAAACCTTAACACCTAAAAAAAAAGGATATCTCCCTCCCTCCCCTCCAATGCCCTCTCCTTCCACCTATCCCTGCTATAAATCTCTGTGACTAGGTCTCACAAATATGGTTGTAACTCTGAAGGTCACTCAGATAAATACCATTATTCACTTTGTAGAGGCATGCATTTACAAATAACTAAGTGTCTGTGTTTTGACTGCATCAGCTTGGCCACAGTACTGCATGCCTAGAATTAGAAAGATGCTTGTTGTCATGGTTGGGTAGACACAGATAGGTAAGCTAGTAAGCTGTTCATTGAGTTTATACAATTGTGTCACACAATTACAGTTTGATGAAGGTAGATACAGTGTGTAAACCAGGCACCCCAACCTATACAATACTAAATTTATGCTAGTCAAGTACAGATGCTACTACTATTAAACCTTCTATATTGTATTGTGTGTTCATCATGTAGTTATAAGTGGAATATGGATCACTGTTGACTTCAAGACTGCTGACATTCAATGCAGTGTATCCTTGCTATAACATACTATGTCAGATACAGTAGTGTACCGATATAGGCAATTATGTTCATGATTAATTAATTAAGATAGTTAAGTGGATATTGCATATACATCTCAGTGGAGCCAACATGTTACTTACTATCTTGTGTATATGTTTTTGTGGGACTAGCTGACTGGAGCCTTTATTCTTGCCATATGTTTCTGTAAATCCATCCCTCCAATGTGTATGCTTTATTATATGGTATGGTATTTACTGTATTACATAGGCTATTATTAGTTACTGTACCATTTTAGTTTGGTTTATTCTATAGTGTGGCACTATCAATATGCCTAGTCTAGCCATAAGCTGTCATTGATGGTGTCAGTTTGATTTATTTATCTAGCTTTAGCAAGGTATAGATTAGATAAATACATCCTACCAGTGAACAATTGCAAGCTTATATATCAACTCTACATTTTGCACATGGGCTTCCTCTCAAATTGATTCTACTTTGATGTATGGTATCCTAGCTGGCATTCAAACTTATCCTCCATCCATACCCATCCACACCCCCCCATACCCATCCACCCCTTCCACTTCTGATTAGAAGGTAAGATACAAGGCTTCCTCACATGTGTGTTAATTCAAATAGATATGCTTTCCTTCAATAGTTATTGCCAAAAAACCTAAAAGCAATCATTAATGTTTAATGTATACAGGAGGGAATAATTTGTTTTCAACTGGAACAGCTGGTAGTGAAAAATGGTGTTTTGGGTTAATAATGAAGAAAGGAATGTTTTAAGAAATCCATTAGGGTGTTTAGAAGCTATGATAACTACCGTGCCTAGCCTAGCACTCACTGAATGTTTTATGATATCCATTAGAGTGTTTTTAGAAGCTATGATAGCTACAGTACCATGCTAGCCAGCACTCACTCTTGTCTAGTAGAAAGCTCGACTAAATATAAGCAGCTCGCATTTGTGCCGACAACGCTGATATCATATGTCAGTTTGGGGGGAAAACTTCCAATTTTCCATCAGAGGAGAAGAAACCTGAGCAACTATTCTGTATATATATTGTAACCTTCAGGACTTGAATTTTATTGTATCGTTTATACTTAATTCCATTCCAAGAACTGCTCTTGCGTCACAAAATGTTGACGTTGTGAAATTGTTTGTATATATGGATATATGGATATGACGCCATGGTGATGATGAACGTAAATCTTCAGTTCTCCCAAGATAATATGTCTTGAGGTTATATAACATATTTATGTATATTTTGGTAATGTTTTTGGGAAGAGCAAGATCTTAAACATGAGCAATAAAGTATCAAGTGGAACTGATACAAATATAATTTTTATTTTCTGCCACAAAATGTAAGGAGGAACTGAACAACATTAGTTTTTCCACCAGACACAATGTTTAATACACTTTAAATTCTGAGGACATGTGGTGTCTCTGTTTCAAATATAATAATGTTTATTGATCAATTATGAGAAATATAGTAAACTTCAAATTGATAATAATAATAATAATAATAAAAAGAAGTTGTGGGAGTACATTGCTTCACAATAAGCGAAAAAGTGGCCAGTAATATTTAAGAATAGTCCAGTGATGGGTCATAACATATAATTCCTCCGTTTGTCTTCATCATCGTCGTGGGCAACAGGAGGTCTAGTCATTCGCAGATTTTTGCATCTTTTAATAGGCTAGGCTCTAGGAATAAACACTTAGTATGGAAGTTTTGTAAGCATCCTTATAGTCCATGTATCATTAATGTACATGAAGGTAAGCCAAAGATACTTCTCAAATGAACTTAGTTTTCAACTTGTCCTGTTCACCTTAGTGTCAATTCATGTTTTGCATTGGACAGTACAAAAGTGAAGGCTTCATATCCTATCACCATTGTCAAGTTTGTGCAACAATAATAAGGCCTGTAATAATAAGGAGTGTTGTTATTTCCCAGTTCACACTGAGTTGGAACTAATTGCTGACGTAAATACCAATATGACGTAGAATATGTATCAAAACATTTGTAATATTATTAATATATATAAAAGCATTTATTAATAAATTATTTTGGTTAACGCTCTTTAATATCCCTACTTAACTATGACATTTGGAATCAGTCACTGCATCTTTGGAAGATATTGAGGACTTAATTAATTTTAAGCAAATTAGTCAACTTGGATTAGCTGAAAATGGAAAGGCGTCGACGAACTGGTGTAGCGATATCCCAGTCTGTGTCCAGAGGTGTAAGAGTAGCATTGAGTAAAGTACGGTACATATCACAAGCTGGCATAGCACCTGTCTTTGGTGAGTATATATATATACATTACATCCTTGTGGAGTTGAATTTTGAAACATTCATTACTATACTCAACACACATCATAAGCCAACTCTGTTGATTGTTAGCGTGACTAGTCAAGTTAGAAATTTCATTTCGATTAATTAAAAAAGAAAAGTGGGATGGGGGGGGGGTGGGCGGGGTGCAGTTTTCCTGGTTTTGTGCTGATATATGGTGAATGCAAACATCAAAATTATTCTGTAAAGTTAATAAATGTCTGACTGCATAATTTTCAGGTTGAGTAAATATTTCCGTCTGTTTAATTGAAAATCATTCTTATGCTAATGTTATAACTGATCATAGTAAGACGAAATTGTTATTTTTAAGAATAATAAATAAATTTTTGAAATAGAAGGGAGGTTGTTATAGGTATTCATGTCCATAACTTAGAGCAGCTGAGCTGTTTTGTGTTTATAATGGTCATTTTAACATGCTAAAGAATCTCAAAAAACAAAATGCATTTCACTATCCCAATTAAAATCATGTAACTTCTATCATGCAATCAAAAAGTTATTTTTTTTTTTACTGCAAATATGTGATCAATAAAGTATAAATAATGTCTGGCTCATAAACTTTCAAAATTGATTGGTAATCGGTAATGTTAGGCTAATTATGGTCCGTACAATTAATTAAACAAATATGTAGAAGTTTGGTTCTAGGTCATTCAAGATAATCTTAGTTTATAATAATTATACTTGATGGGATTTGGGTTCTTTCTCTATGAGGTAAGCCTGAAATAAGAGCAGTATATGTTTAGTAAACCTTATACAATATTTTTTGTAATATGAGTTTCTTGTTATTCTCAAACCTACAATTTGAATTAGTTTTTTAGGGAAAATAACTTCTTTAAAAAAAAAATTTAAAAATGAAAAAAATTTGCAATAGGCAAATTAAGAACAGAAAGTAAAACAAACAAAGGAAATTAATAAAGGACAAGAACAGCTTTCATAGCCATCTTTAGCTGCCGCTATACAGTAGTCATTGATGTAATTAAGACTGCACTTAATAGCTATAACGTTTGTCATGAGGAATGCTTACAAAAACCAACTGTCCATTTCATATCCAAACCTTCCCCCTTAGCGTTCATGGCTTTTTAAGTCCTCCTTTCTTATGCCACTGCAATTAAGGAACATATTAGAACCTTCTTACTCAGTTGGATATTAAAACAGAAATGTTTTATTCCTCCTGGCTTTCATCGATGACAACACTACCCTATAATACTGTCGTCTGATTGAGGCCAGATGCTACTTTTACTCTGTGAAATAAATTTGACACAAGCTTCTATTTTGACATGCTGCCCTCTATTTGAGAACTTTTTGCTGGTCTTACTATCAATTGCACAAAATGTGATAGCCATTTCAAGATAGTGTCAATTATCTACACATTAGACATATGGAAAATGATAAAGCTGTTCTGATCTATCACCAAAGTTAGTTAGTCAGTTAGTTAGTTAAAATAGCTTAATTTTTGCAGAAAACTTGAGTCCTTTAATAGCATAATCATACCTAATGTCACAAACTCTCTGAGATGGTTATTTAAATATTTAAAGGTCAGTAATGTTTAGGGACAAAAGTTTGCTTGCTATCATATGATACTAAATCTTTACATTCTATTATAAGCTTTCTAGTGATTTATCCTTGAAATATACAATACATTTGGCAATTTTGCATAACTGTAAATGTTCTCTGTATTTACAATTTATCAACGTGCATTTTTTTTCTATCGGTGAATAAGTGAGTTTAATATCACAAAGAAAAACAGACATTATTTCCAGCTGAATTGCCATAATGGCATCATTCACTCTGCTTTCGCCACATAACTGCATTCACAAAATGAGGGTGTGGTTTTGATCTATGCATGCAGTAACATTCCAACATTTCTATGTAAGGAATCAACTATTCAGCTTTCAGAATATCCCCTTAATTTATGGCACTATGTGACCATTTATGGTGCCTCTAGCATATTGGTTTGGTAATTTGAGGATGGCACATCATATTTACGAGAAGTATTTTTTATTTTTTTATGATTGAAATTTGAAGAATTATCACCATGAGTAATAGTTCAAATCTCATAGTGGACTGGTCGTAATCCCTTATCATGAGCTGTAGTGTTACAGCAATAATAATATGTCATGATGGCTGTCTCATTAAAAGCTTGTCGAAAAAGAAGAAGTCAAGCATATTTCAAGTTGGAATGGCTGTCAAACTTTGAGGAGGTTTAATTTCTCAAGTTCTGCTCTCGCACAAAACTAGAGACAGCCCTTTCGTTGTTCTATTCCCTCTTCGTTATCGACGGGGGGCAGCGGCTTGCAGTTCCTACGCAGTCAGAATGAACGAGTGTGAACTGAACTTATTAGCTGCAAGCTGTTACAATATTTCATAGAGGCAATGCATCAGAATAGTCTTGGAAAAAAACGAGAAAAGACGTGGTCGGTTTATTAAAGAATCTATCATATGCTATCCTACCACACTATTCCCATTCCCTTCTATCCAGGCTGCTAAATTTATCAAAGCGCTCACTTCTTGGTTAATTTGTGTGCAATATTTTCATCCTCTTGAGATCCCAGGAACAGTTTGAATTTTATTTTTCAGTATTCTCCAGTTCTTTGATGATCTATGACCAATGACATCTTAAGTGTACATAGTAGTGAGGAAACTGGATACAGGTATATATCATCTTACCAGAAGTAGTGACCGATAGAACGTAATCAATCCCCTCGTATGGGATCATTGACCTAAAAATGCCCACAAATTGAAAGCGTTTTAGTCAAAGTTTTACTACTTGCATCAGAAGGACCGATAGAAATAGCTGTTACATCCATGTTGCAACAATTTCAACACAGTTTAAGGAAATTATGAGATGAAACAATACAGCAGGTTTCTTTGTAATAGGCCTATCTTATAAATGACAAATACTGTTTTGCCGGTTTCAAGCATCTGGATCCATCCAGAATCTTAAACTGTTCCCTAAATATATTTTTTCCCCATAAATTTTCTTTTCTTCTTTTTTTTGGGGGGGTGGGGTGGGGGAGGAGGGAGGGAGGACAAATTAAATGATTTGCTTCAATAATCATTTTTTAGGACTGAAAGTTTTAATGAAACTTTGAGAGGCCCTGTCTACACCTCCCTCTCACCCCCTCTCCACACATTCCTGTAGATTGCAGAGATCTGGTTAACCTATGTCTCCCAAAATAATTTAAAAGAAAAGAAAAATGGTTGTGTTGTTGTGAAAATATTAGCTATGGCATCTTTCCCCAAAAAATATAATAATAAGATACGTCTTTTATGATGATGGTGTGAATTTATGTAACTTAATTAAAATAAAATAAAATGCATCGTCTCACAATCTTTGTGAATGTTTCATTTCTTTCTTTCTTTTGTCTGTGGGTGTTTCGTGATATACTACCAAAGAATAAAACAATAAAACAATAAAAAAAAAATGAGGGATAAAAAAAAAGTACTAAAAAGGTTGGGTTTAATAGTGATAAAACATCACTTATGCTATCTCTCCACAAACTAATATGTCTTTCATGTTAATTGTTTGAATTTATTATATTAATTTAATAACTCAAATACTTTGTCATTATCTTTAGGAATACTTCATTTTGTGCATTTTTATTCGATATACACCCAACAGCAACTAATTACCAAAGTATCAGATAAGCAGATATAAAACAACAACAAGATGAGAAAAAATGCCTAGTTTGTCCATCATAGTTTAAGTTATAAATATATTCCCATCATTTTGCTATCCTCCTTATAATATCCTCTGTCAACAAAACCATTGTTTTATTTTTTTTCCAACCATTTTTCAAATCATTTCTGTAATGACAGCCTGTATGTCTTTACTCTTCACTTTAACCAACTCTGGGTGATTTTGGCACACCCTTCGATAATTAAATGAAGTTACAAAACGAGAGAGGTTTGTATCGTAGTCCTGTTGCACGACTGATTCATTGGTGGCGCTGATCTGTAGCGATTATCCTCCTTAAACTCTGTTTCACTTTCTCTCTGCCATCACTGTGTCATACTTGTATAAATCGACTGCTGCAGGAAGCTTAGGGTTATTCTTTAATCTAACATTTTTTTCTATTTTTTTTTTTTTTTTGAGCTTTTGCGAGTCGCTCTGACAAACAAAGTTGGATTGCCAGGTGCATTCTCTGAAATCAGGCTGTTGTAGACACTAGTGTTCATCAGCTCTATTTGATATTAAATTGAGACTGTACCGTATTTACAGGTTCACAGTCAATAAAGACTTCACGGCTGTTGTTTCTATTCACGTGGATATTCATTCCAGACTACACATGGCTTAAAGAATCTCGTTTTCTTTTCTTGTTTTTCTCCTTGAAAGGGGATAGTCAAGGTTCACTCATCATTGTAAACATCACTGTACATACCTATATACTCAGCTTCACTAATATACACAGTCAAGTCTTGCATGTGTTTGTTGGTGTGTACAGTATCTATTCTAGAAATCACAGATGTCTGTTTGTGCTTGATAGACAATGGATTTAGTAATGTGCACCCACCTGTGAGACTGAGAGACAGTTCAGAGTAGACTAGAAGCGGAGAGCTATCAATGATTTGGTGTCTTCTCATTCCTAGGAACAGTTTATCTGTGGTTCCATTTATACATGGATGAAAAATACTGTGTAAGGCCATCATAGATCTAGAGCAGTTGATCTTTCTTAGAGTACACAACACACACACTGTGTGTTTCCTTGTTTTATCTTTTGTTATTTCATTATTTCTTTCTCTTGGGATACTCACACATGGCAACTGGAGAAAAGTTTAGTAAAGGAAGGACGACGAGATTGTTACTGCCGGGGAAGTTTGTGTCGTTTTATGTGTGCTGAACACATGGGAGAGAGAGAAAGGGAGAGAGGTGATATTGATGTGATGGCATGACTGTCATGCTAAGATGTAATTCGATCTTGGTTAAATCCGATAGCAGAGAACACGGTGTTATCATGGATAATCTGCTAGGACTTTCTTCTTTTTTTTTCTTAAGATGTATTAAGCAAATATAATCGTAGCCTGGCAGCAGTATTCATGTAAAATTTCCTTACCGTGGAGTTGACACTGGGGTGCATACGCTGTAAATCGAGGACTGTTGGCTTCACACCGTCAGGTTTGGTTGGAAGTTAAGACTTTATTCCAATGAGAGTGTAGTGTGGTGCACGTCCCTTGCAAAGAGCACAGTACTCTGTGGACTCCAAAGTGGAACGATTTATAATTATTCAAACTTATCACTTAGGATTTGACTTCTTTCTTATTTCTTCGAAGAAGGCGATAGAATACGTTTTTCAAATTCTTTGTCATGTTTGCGCTCGGGTTAACGCAATACAACTGCCTAAATGGAAGCAAGCATCTGTTGACAGCTTGAAAACCATTTCTCCATGGCTGTGGGATTTTCAGTTAGGTGGATGTCTTTCCGGTGGAGTAAATACAGATGAGCATTACAAGTCTATTACACAAAGACTTTCATTGCGGACAATCAGATATGAATTTTCATTGACATTTGTTCTTGTAAAAAGCCTCCCAAAACAAAGCTATTGTTGGAAACTAAATAGATAGGGATTAATACTTTGAAGTGGAAAAAAAAAGGAAAGCAGATCAAATGAAGCTGATGTTGAAAGAATATAAGAAAGATTTCTTTGATATGAACAGAAAAGCAAACATTTCCCTTGTCTTTGACAATATAAAAAACGTGTAAAGGAATTTTTACAGCCCGATCCCTTGTGTGTGTGCCTACAAGGTCAACATTTGCCTTTTGCCTTTGGATGCCTGTTTATTACACATTTCTGTGTGTGATATTTTTGTTGTTGTTATAGTTAGCTTTGTTGTTTTTTTAGACTCGATGGTTCTAGTAGATAATTTACCAAAATGTTTCTATTTCGATGGTGCTGTACCTTTCACGGTGAGTTAAACCAAACAAATATTCCTAAGATTAACTTTGCCGTTTTCATATGTGTGTGTAAAGTATTCTACTGTAGATAATGCATATCTACTATAACTGAACTCTCCCTCTCTGTAATTAAGACATATCTTCTACATATAGTTTAGAGATGGTGCGTAGGTAGTTTACTTGTGATATAGGAACAACTATAAATGGATTTACCTTTATTTACTAGATTATGTTAGTCTGTTTAAAAGTAGGCTAACCCTTTTTCTGGGAAGAGCAAAAGATATGTCGAAAGAATTTAACGTTTTAAAATTAAAAGCTGGAAAATGGATAAAATATATGCAAATACTAAGGAATAACTGCCAGTTAGTTTTGCTGTACCCGTACATCCTTATCTTAAATGCAGAGATAATGACAAACAAACAAACCCCCCAAAATATATATTTTTATGTCATTTCTTTTAAGCGATGGAAAGGGCATCATTTTCTTTTGAAATAAGTAATTTTTGTTTTAATTATTTATCCTTAAAATGAGCAGAAAAAAGAAGAAGAGAAACAGAGTAGCATTAAACCAAACCATCAAATGTATCACTGTCAGCCATCCTTGTATATTAAAGAAAATTAATCTATGGCAGTATAACAGTTCAATTTTAATAAGTTATAAACTCAAGTTTTAATGGTACCTGCAGAAATGTGTCTTGGCCACCACAAACTACAAGATTTGTAGCTTTGATTTTTTTATTTGTTTTTATTATTAATTTAATTTATTTTTTTATGGTGGGAGGAGGGGGGAAGGAAGTATTAATAAATATTACAAAAGAAAAGTCATGTGCAATTTATGGATCAAAGACATTATGCTTGTAGGAGTTTTGATCTATGACTTACTAATAAAATCACTAAAACTGACTAAAACTGATCATCAGTATATATTGGACCAAAAATGTAAGCATTCTATAAAACTTGCATCTAACCTTATAAGGTTCTGATCTTCCAAAATCCTTCCCAGTCATTGGTGAGTGTGCAATCAGACCATTAGTGTAAATGGATATTTAACTCTGGCAGTGAAATATAACTCTCTGATATGTTGACAAGATAAGTCTTAGAATCGGTGACCATGTTTTTTACTTTCAAGTATATTTGGCAGCATACTCATGTCATTAAAATTGATGCATGCATGAGCTTTCTTATCCCTCCTCCACTGTACCTCTCTGTCCCCACCAATCCACCCACCCATCCTTCACTCATCCCTCCATCTCATCCCCCCCCCCCCGATCCTAAACACACCCATCCTTTTTTGTATATATACCACAGTATAACAGTAAAAATTCTGCAAGCATGCATAAAACAGAAACAAGGATGTTCCTCTTTTGGAGAATTATTTTTGTGCAGAAAATGACTCTCTTGACAAACAGACTCTAAGAAAGAAAAATGTCAGAAACTATTCAGAATGTTGCATTGTTTTTTATTTCATAAATGAAATGACATAACATGTGCTGGCAGTGACCATCTTGCTGTAATACCTGCCTCAAATTGCTTCCAAGGCCTTGACATCAATTAATGAATAACGTGCTGATTAATTGTATGCAGGTTTTCTTTAAAGAAAATCTAAAAAAAGAAAAAAAAAATGACTGTTATTATTTTTTCTATAGCTCATTTGGTTGTCCAGATATATTCAGGCCCCATTAAACTATGGGAAATCTCTGTGATGCTCCTTTAAAGGGTGAGAAGACTCGCGCACAAAGAAACGTCTGATGCCGGTATTTTGACCTAGTTTCGAATGAGGTGTAACAGAAGTGTTAAACACCACCATCGATCCCAGAAAATACACACACAGCTTGATACCATCGGTAATTAGGCACTAGTGTACAGTCAGTACATACAGCTGCGGTCAATACTGTACCCACAGCACAGTGTACAAACAATACAGCGATGGACATCTCAGGTCCAGCTAAAAAGATAACAATTAAGGTATCACGTTTCATTACTGTCTACATTTTGTAGGGACACGAACAAAACGTCACTTGCAAGCAACAGAAAGTTAACTTTTTCAGATGGCCGCACGCGGTTTGGGGCGAGTCTTCAATGCCTTTAAGGCTAAAATTAATGACGATATCAGCTCCTCGGTGCAGGCCTTAATTCATTGTTTTATAAATTCCAGTAACTCAACCTTAACATGTTCGTTTAACTGAATCATTAAGCAACAGAGCATCCTTGGATGAAGGTTGGTCAACACCAATTATCCTTGACGATATTTGTCATGCATTAAAGACATGTTTAATCTGTAGAGACCATAAAGGTTTGTATGTTTTCCTATTAAGTTTTGTGTTGAACGTGAGGAACTGATGACCAAATGATCAGTGTGTTAGACTCTGTTGTCCAGCCACTTCAATTGTTGAGCATCAAATTTTTAAAGGGTCATTCCTTCAATACTGAAATTTGGACTAGTAGCAGTGCTATCTAACGGTCTACAATACACCACAATTAATTTTGTGTCTACAGTCAACCTTTAAGTTATAGACAGATCTGTACATAGTAGAGTCTTAATTAGATAACATTATTAGGAGCACCAGAGAACTCTGACATGTTGGCATATTTTGGGAGCATAATTAGTACTTCTGATGATATCACCATATACTAACATAAAACAAAATATTAACACGCAAAGTAATTGACTCTGCACAGTTTAAGTACTTAGGTTTAAGTACATGCATATATTACTGTCAATCACCGCATGTTTATTACTTATAGGATAACATTACCTTGTTCACCTTGAACCATACATATCAGTCCAGTTCATATTTCGATGCATGCCACAAGTATGCAGGTATAATGTAGTACATATTGTGTGTGTGTAGTACACATGCTAGAAACTTTTACATACTTTTCCAGAGTTTATAAGTAATTGCAGTATTGTAAGGATAAATAATCTGTAAAGTACGGGCACAAGAGTGCTTTTGAAGATATTGACTGATACCCTCCCAACCTTTTTACTTCCTCACAATGTATATAAAGATTTTTTCGTTTTGTGTTTGAATTAGAGGAGAACGATAAAAGTGGCTTTTTATTATGGCTAAACTATCACCATGCATGAAAGACTCAGCTTGGTTTTGACATAGAAAATACCCATCCAAATGGCTCCAAATTACAAAGAGTATTTCATTGGAAGCCTGTTGGTCTAATAAATTTTTCAAATCATAGCTTACCTCGGGGAGGGGGGGGGGGGATGATAGGGAGTGTGTTTTGAATTTGGCTGTACAGTATGATAATTCAAAATGAGCAAAATACTTTAACTTAAAGAAAGTTCTAAGAAAGGAAAGACATCTGCTACTTAAGTTCAAAATTGTGATATGAAATGATCGATGAATATTGACAATAAGGTTCGTAAATATACTATTCTATTTAGTCAATTTGAGGGATACAAATTTTCTGTACAGGCTTAAATGGTTATACTCAATCACTGATTATAAATAGCATTCATATGATTTCGACCGCATAGATCTCTTTAGTGAGGGTGAGGGATATCCAATTGTATATACCCCTCACTCTAACTAATGAGATTTACACAGTCAAAATAATTTGATCCCTACTTACTCAGCTGGTATGCATATTAAATGATACGGTCATGAGTGAGATTTAAAAAACCACGACCGAACCGTTCCAAAAAAAAAATTAGTACTACTGTATGCATTGATGAATTATCCAAATCATGTGACTAGAATTATGTCTGTGAATTTAGCTAAATTGCTATAATTCCTGTAGATATCAATTAATGCACATTATATATAGCAGATAAATGGTGATAGATTTAGCTCACTATATGAGCAATAGCTGTGGAACCTGTCCATGCTTCTGAAGGATATGTTATGTAATGACTAACTGCCCTGAGCCAGTTGTTTTAGTCAGTCCCACCTCCCCACCCCCCCCCCCCCCCCCGACAGGAGCCCCTCCTCGATCCCTCTCATACCAGGAAGTTCAACTCCCTGCTTAAACCCAATTAGACTATTGAATATTGGGTATAAGGATCAAACAGGAAAGCTAAAAGGGAATTTATATTAATTGATATAATGTCAATGAAACAACCTGAGAATTGGTAAAATATCTCAAATTTTATATGAAATACTTAACACTTCCTCAATCACGTATATATGACTTCCGTCTTTGTCTATAAATACACACCTGTGTTTTATTTGCATTTGGGACAAATGTGACCATGCATGGTATTACTTTCCTTTCAACAAAAGTCTCTCCAGCCTGCTGCATCATGGGTAGCCTATAGCATACTGTAACAATTGACAGTTTAAAAATAATCTGTTTGAATCATAACAAACAATTGAACGATAAAAATGCAGCCAAGAAAACAAAGAAAACAAAAACAGTCTAGAAACTTTGACGATATTTCACATCGCAATATCTACTTAAAATATTGTTTTATTTTGTAGTTATGGTTTATTCCAAGTCCATGCTTGTCTATATAGGCAGACATTAATCATGATATCCCCAAAAATTCATCTTCATGTGTTTACTTCATACAGTACCTTCGATAGAATGCATACACCTTTGGTTTTGAACACAGGATTTCACAAAGACATTATTTTCATTGTTCTCAAAGGGTGATGAATCCTTTAACATCTCAGAAAAGTCCCTGATGAAATTATCAGTTAATATGATAATAGACCAACTACAGCTAGTAAAGAAAAATAATATCGGCCGTACTTGAAAACATCCAACTATTCCTTAATATTATCAGACCATTCAAATCTCTGTTCCACCAAACCATCCATAAATCTGTCAGATTTTCCCCCCATATCTCTCTCTCTCTCTTTCTCTCTCTTCCGCAGCCCAATTAACTTTTGTCTTTGTAATTGTAAACGTACACATAACTGCTATTGTTTACTGGAAACACTGTAGAATGCGACACATCCGGGTGTTGATTTAATTACATTCCCCCTGGTAGACGAAAATGTAAAACGAAATACACCAAAACATAAAAAAAAATAAACCACGCAGAAAGAAAACAGGTATTTTTGTCGTTGCTGTGACCAAGCTGGTGCATTCCGGAGTGATTTTTTCCCATCAGCCATATTTTCTAATTGCGATGTGGAGATTGACGCACCATTTGCATAATGCATACATGTGTACGACGCTAACTCTGTGTGTGTGTGTGTGTGTGTGTGAGAGAGCTGTGTGCTCTGACCTATAGCCAACAGCTAGCTAGTAGGAGACCGTACAAAACATGTACGTCTTGGAAATTTCATGAGGTTTCCTTCGTGTTGTTTGCTTTTTTTGTTCCGTTTTTCGACCATGGGAACCTTGGTGACGGTCTTAGTCCCTATTTGGGAAGAAGGTAAGAGATGTCATATTTTCCGATCCCGGTTGTTAGAAGGAGACAGACGTTACAAGATTAAGAAGATCGTACGTATCTACGTGATGTAGTCAGTAGTTCTGTTGGCTTCGAGTCAAATAGTTAAAACTCAATTGAAAATTATGTCTTGAGAATCGGTATAATTACATATTAATTTGTGTGCGTACATAGGATACTGTACTTGTCTGATTGTGTGTGTGATATAGTATATGAATGTGTAAAGAATGACCCTTATCTTTGATCCATCTTAAATAAGTTCCCTATAAGCTTTATGTGATACTGGCTTCATGAAGTGCTGGTTTGTAAGTCGATATGCAATGGGATAATCTTACATGTTAGGCAGTTAGTATATATACTGTGTCTCCATGCAACCTTATAGCAGAGTGTAGGTATGGTGATGTTTAACCTTGTCTAGCTCAGTGCATGTTGTTTATGAAGAGCGTGGAAGTACAGTATAATTCATGAGTTGCATTAATTCATCATGTACTACGGACCATCCATATGGCTGGGTGGATGTCTTGCTTTCATTTCATAATTAATATGACTAATATGAGAGATTATGGAAGGACTTTCTTGTGGAGGTCAGATTTGTTGACATATGGTTTTACTGTGTGTTTTACTTATCATGTATATATGTTATATAATAGATGCAAAGGCAGTTGGTTTTTTTTTCAAAGAATTAATGAATTATTAGTGTGTATACCATTACAGATTATAAACCCATCGTTAAAAATAATAAAATACGGCCTTGTACATGTATGCTTGTGATCAGTGCTTATCTTGGAACGTACAATAATTCTATCAAGACCCTTGAATAACAAGAAGAGTGCGCAGTACATAGTATAGCTGAAGGTCATATATGGCTCTCATAGTACAGTTTATTTACTCCATGAAGTTAACAAGACTTTAGATTGTATAATTCCGAAGCGAATATCAGTTATCTTGGCCAGTAATAAGTACCTGGTGACTTCCACTGGTCAATAACTTTAAGTTTAATCAAACTTTTAATTATTTTTGCCAAAGGAAGTGAAAGAAAGCGTTGCATGTTTGAACTTAATGAAGAGCTTTGATTTTCTTTGTTTACAAACTTAAAATCCCTTAATTAATACGGAGGAGTGCATTAATGGTAGTGCTTTATGATGATGGGAGAGAACCAAAGATGAATGGGACCAACTTAAAGAAAAACCAATTAAGGCCCATGATTAATTTGTTGTCAAGTTGCTGGAAATAGTACTCCAATGAAGATGTGCAGCGTATAGTTTCTGTCATAGGTGGAATACAGAATGTGACCTTCTTTGACACAGAGCCGCTGTTAGAGCTTATAATGTACATGTGAGAGTGTTGTGGTCAAGTGGTGAAGCTGGCATATATGGACTTGCACGAGCAATTTCCGTATTTGAGTCCTGGCTGGACCATTTGGTTGTATCCTTGGACAATTAGACACTTTAATCTCAATTATTCGCCTCACTTCAACCAGAAATGTAAATTAGGGACCTGTGAGAATTGATGATAATTAATGTAAACACAGTTGAGTGGGCCCCATTTTGGTTGCGTCATATTGTGATGACCACCAAGGGATGCGTTTGGCAGGACTGAAGTATCGCTCAGGGATCAACAGCTTAAAGTGTGTAGACTTGGTGGTATGAGTATGACTAGTTTTGAACAATATATACACATATATTCTTAGTATCACTTCCTCGTTCCTTAGTCCATAAACGTTCCTATTTTAACTTAAAATCACAGAAATGTCAGACCAGTGTTAAATTTGCATGGGCCAATATATGAGTCAGGGTCCCTTTCCCCCTCTCCTTCCCTCCCCTCCCCTCAAAAAAAAACAATGAAGAGAGTAGTAGATAAACATGTTGACAACTGTTAAAGGTTAAATAACGCAGCGATCATAAATAAACTTTCCAACTTTGCATGCATAATGTGAGTCCGCCCGATCTTACTCTTAGCCAACTAATTTAGAGTTTGAATATTCGTATTTCTAGTTCCATCTGCAAAAGGATGGTTGATTATTCTTGAGATCTAAAGATCATGCCATTTAAATTTGCTTATCAAGGTTGAGTGAGACTTTTTTTATTGCTTCCTCACATGGGAGAAAATGTACTAGTTTTATAAAAAACACAAGGCATGGCTACCCAACCATATCAGATGCTATAATCTATCTTTGAGAACAAGATGAAATTGAGTCAAAACACGATCATCTATCAAACCATTGACAGTATTCATACCTAGAAATAGCGAAGAACCCATAATTATTATTTTACATCATTAGGAATAACAATCAGGAAAGTTATTTTCACTAATCCAACCATTACCATTTTTCCTTTGTGCATATTCACATTTCTCATAACATGACTGACAATTGTGCCCCACTCCCTTCCCCTCCCCAGGAAGATGTGCCCCACCCCTTGCCCTCCCCAGGAAGGAGTATCGTAACATATCGCTCCAGCATTTGCATGGTCTTGCCCTGTGGTGGAAATTACCACAAGCAAATGAGTTGTACATGTCATTGGGAATGATGGAATATTTTACAAAACAAATGCATTTAGTTTTACTTTAATATTAGACATTAACTATATATGGTAAAGATACTTGCATGTTAATTTGTTCAGTTGCATGCAAGTTTAAAACTTGGAGGAGTCTTTTAAATCCCACCTCCATGAGAGTCATCCTTAACAACTTCAGGGTCACATCCCCTCAATCCATTATCCTGCATCGGCCCCTGTCAGCGCCTCAACCTTTGACCTATGTAGCGACACACCACCGTTCTGCTTGCATGAACTGTATATATGCTGGCACTGAGAACTATTGTACAGTTGGGGGTCACGGCCAAGTAACCCTCTCTGCAACCCCTTGGGTGTAGTTCATCCACTTTGCATGAAGTCTCTTCTGCTCCCCCCTCCCTGATATCTCACATCAGTTGAAAGAACTGAGGCTTACTTGTATAAGTCTGATAATGTAGTCAAAAACAAAATAGATGGATCATCAATATAATTAGGCTGTGTTTGACTGATAGTTTGACACAGACAAACATATGAGCTGCATTACTAGACACAGCTGGTGCGTGCCTAATATTAGTTATCACACCCCCATTGCTAGGTGATCTTATATAGTTAATCAGTAGATTTACATGTGACATGTATTTAATTGAATAGTTTACTGCACAATGAGGATTATGTCAGATACAACATGTAAGATTCAAGATATTCAATATGTAAGATCAAACTTTATATTGACTATGCTTGATTCCTCCTTTATTTATCTCATTGTGTATAGTAAATTACATGCTCTCGGTGAATCATTCCATGAATCTGTGGGAGGGTCAAGGATGGGAAATTGATATGGGAAGGGGGGAGGGGGTTGTGTCATAATGTTCTATTGATAGACTTAAACATCAGCAGAAGCTGATGTTTAAGTGTAACAGTATCAGCCCTCTACTACCCAAAATTGTTCTGTTATTTAGAAGTGGCATTTTACAGCGTGTTATGATTTTACAAATGACTTTAAAATTTCCTGAATTCACAAAGAACTGATACAGTGTATAATAAATTACAAAATATATCTAAGCATTTTTTTAAATATCCCCCCCCCCCATTGAAGCCACCTGTCATTGTTTATAGCACCTAGTGAAGCTAAGAACCTTCTGTAACCATTCAAATCTGTCTCTTTGACAAATCAGTCGAGGCATGAGAGGAGACGAACAACGAACAACTTCTGGCCCTCTCTCCCCCTTACCCCCCTTACCCCCTACCCCCCTTATCCCACCAAACATGGAAGGTGCAACTTGTTAAAGCTTACATTATTCTATTCATTTACTAGAGTTGGCTTCTCGCTCCCCCTATCCCCCCCCCACCCCTTCCACCACATTTACCAGTTGCCAATTCTGTGCTTTTTTGATCCATGTTCTAGTTTTCATGACTTAATGTTATACATGTAATAATTAGTTTTACTGACTATGGTCATAATGTTTACAAGTTTTAGCAGCAGATTGTAAATTAGAGGTTTTGATTTGCCTCTGTTACTCTGCTCTCTTATTTGACATTAATCTTAATGTCAAGCCCCATTGCTCTCATGGTCAGATGTATAGCTCAGAAATGCCATCCTGACAGCACCACATGGTACAGTATTTGACTGGGGAGAATTCAAATTTGTATGGTCGACTTTGGTGTATAAAAGCCCTGCAGTATTTTGGCAAGATGACAACATCAAATATAGAAGGAAAAAAAAAAGACCCTCTCGGTAAAAACCAGTATGAAGGTGCCGTGTAATGGTGTTGGAAAAGCGATTGCAGTGAGAAATGTATAAGTCAGCTGTAGAAATTTCAATATCAATTTTCACCAAGTTGGTCTCATATTGGATATAAAAATGTATTTATTTCCATTTAGATGATGCATTAAACTTTGATAATGCAGCAAAACTTGAAGAGGGTATTAGAATATATTTTTTGTTATAAGAAGCAACTTAAATTTGCAGTGCTCACAATGTATGGGCCCTACTCAAAAGGGAGAAAAGCATATAATCATGGGGTCATATAAGAAGTTAATCAAATCATTAAAGACATATGAAGCAATATAGTCATTGCATAATACTGAGAATGTATACACTGGAAGTTTGCCAAAACGGCAAGATCAAAAACTCACCCTTTCAAATTTGATCAGTGCTTTGCCTTTGCAGTCTCACTAATTTTGCTGCTCAGTGTAGAATGTCTGTAGGCCATTTAAATGTCTTTATATTCAATTTGAATTCATAAGTTCTTATTGTGTTTTAAATCTACTTACTGTCACTATGTCCATATTTCTATTAACAAATGATCTTACATTGTGCACCCATCATGAACAGCCTCCCTCTCTTCTAAGTTCTAACCACTAGTACTACAAAAGTTTAAATGTCGTTATTGCCACAACTAACCTAATTATAGACCTAATCTATAGACTAATATACCCTTGTATTTTTTTTTTGGTGTGTGTGTGCAATAGTTCCATACCTCAATGAAATAGGAAATTTCTTGATTCACCGTACACACTCATACCTGTCTCAATTTTTTTTTTTCTCCTTTTTTTTGTTTGTGCCGATATCCAAGTACAAGTTTCTGAAATTTATTACAAGCTAGTGCAGCTTTAAACTTTCATTAGTCCTGCAGGCTACAAATGTGATTATACTGATGCAGCTATTTTGTTTCTTCCTTTTATCCCCCTTTTGTAGTGAAATTTTAATGTAATTTTGATGAAGTAGATGTTTATAGCATATTTCATGAGGATATTTTTCACTATTTTGTGAAGGGTCATGAATTGGGGGACGGGGGCATGGAGAAGGTGGTATGAGAGGGAGGAGAGGAGGTCTTGCCAAAGTTTTCACGTTGACATTAAGGAGCTGACTCCAATCAATGACAAGATTTAGATACATTTAATCCCTACATTTAATCCCTACATTTAATCCCTACATTTAATCCTCAAATGTTCAAGGCTAAATGTTCATCTAACTTCTGAACTTTTGTCCGAGCTTACTTATTTTTTTTTTTTTAAGTTCCTTCTCCAAAACGTTTAACCTCTCTCACTCAGAATATATGATTCAACATTGGCAATATTGTCAACTCTGTACAACTAGGAAGGTCAAAAGATAATATTTAACATCGGTTAAAACATAAACACTGAGATTTTTACTTTAGAGTAGGGCAGGTGCGTATAAAGATGAGATTTCTAGCTAAATTATAATGGATATGATATTTTTTGATGTCACAGAGCTCTACAGATCTATATAAAGACCTATCAACTTGAATATGTCGGACAGCTAGGCAACCGTTGGGATACAGCTGATAATACATGTATGCATAATTACAAACAAAGTCTAACAACATTCCATACTGGTGTTCTGTACTTCAAAATATTCACAATTGTCACCTATCAAATGTAAACGGTTTTAAAGCAGTTGGAATTAACGGTGCATGGTGGGAGTTAAGTGGGTGGGTACAGGGGGTGCGGAGTGTTGGAGATGGATGTATAGTAAGAAGGAGAAAGGTATATAGTCAATACATAGCTACATATTAGGTGTAGGACGGTTACTGTAGGTACTTGAGATTATGGTGGTGTGTGTATGCGAGGGGGATGAAGGGGGGAGGGTGATTGGAGGAGACAGTGTAAGTTCCTTAAGCACTATACATAAGTACAATTCCTGTGCATTTGTTGTTCAAATTACAATTCATTTGTCTCGGTAATTTCAGAGTCATTGTCCCATGTGTAGGGTTTATTTCCTGTGGAAACACAGTCAGTATGTATGTCAATGCATGCATCCTTTGGTTACCTAATTATTGCTATAAATAACTTTTTACTTTTAGCAATATCAAAAAAGGAATTACCTTTCTTAACACAATATAATCGAAGTAAGTAAATAATAAATAACGGAATTCATCGCAGAAGTCAAATTTGCAACTCGTTGGTATTTTTTTCCGCGAGGAACACATCGTATCCCACATGGATGTGTATGTGCATCCAGTTACCTTTTGACGATGTACGTAGTTGATCCACTCAGAGTTTAATTACCAAATATTATTGACTTTACAGAGGAAATAACTGATCGCATATTGATAAGCTTCAATGCAAGTTCACACCTCTCTCCCACCTCGTTGCATATTCTTCTATCGTTTGTAGGTGATATCCCTCATCACAAAATGTTAATCCTGGCCCAGAGAGAGATATGTAAAATATACAACCACATTTTGTGCATGATCGGTTCCATTTCTGACAAGCCTGTAATATTGATGCCTCAGTACCAGGGGCCCTCGCAAACTGATACTAGGGTGTCGAGCAGATGAAGGAAGTGTTTTATATTCTCACAGGAAACCTTCTGTGTATTGTATCATCACTGTTACCCTTTACTTCGTTCAAAATATGTCTCAGTGACTCGACTACGCTGCTACAAGCTTCAAAACAAGCATTTACTCGTAACTTCATAGTCGATGCCGCGACTCACGGATAGTTCCGTTCTTTCTCTTTCGTTAGGAAAGTCATCGGAAGGTTTATATGAGCATGAATATATGAATTCATACCAATTTTTACTATTGCTGTCTCCTTCTTTGAATAGTGAAGAGTAATTTGCAATCGTTTCAATTGAGACATGCTCATTTCTAGCTATGAATGTAGCGGCAGTCATTGTAGGACACTGACCTGCCGTGACATTTGCCAATCGACTGCAGCGCGCAATACTTGGCTTGCAAATCTAAAAAATTAGGACAATATTATTCAATGCAAAAGTCACTTGAGTGCAGTCACTTCAGAGGAAGCAGGGACGATTGAGGAAAAATTGCTTTTTAAATGAAAATATTGGAATTTTACTTACCAAATGAGCTATGTCTCTGGAAATTCTGTGCTCTCTGCAGTGTCGTGAGTTTAACCTTGTTCGTAAAACACTCGAGCGCATCGGAAGAATCCTTGTGTAATGGACTCCGGAAGCTGCAGTGGATGTTAGTACTAAGCGTTTCAGTGAAATTATTAGAAAACCTGTCACACTTGGGATTCCCATGGTGATACCCTCTCAGTGTGACCTTTGACCTCCCTGTGACCTTTCTACCATGGGAACAGCTTTGTATGAGATGGTAAGGGTCATTAAAAGCTATTTCAATTCTCTGCCCTCACCTACAGATCATGATCTTGAGGATCTGGATATGCAGACGGTGCGTTACAAACCAGAAGGATTGGACACGCTATGCCGGGCGACTAAGTTTAACAGAAAAGAACTCCAGTTGATGTATAGAGGGTTCAAGCAAGTAAGTCGTCACTCTTTCAATGTTTCCTTTCTATTAATAGAGGGGGGTGGAGTTTAAACAGTTTCAAAAGATATTTGGAAGTCTTCTAGAAGAAAACAAACCTTAAACAATCTCATCATCTTTAACTTGTATATGATAGATATCTTTGTGATGAAAAATTCTCCTAAAGTGCATATTGAGTTTAGGAGATTGTGAGGGTATCAAAGTTGTGATAGGAAACTGCCATTTTGCTAGTGTATGAATAGTCATAATGCCACTTATAGAAGATGGACACTTTTTACTTGAGCTTTATGTTTCTTTCCATACTTGGAAGGTGCATGCTTATTATTTTAGGTACATCACTTGTAAAACCTGTCAAAGGAAATTAACAATTTTAGGCAATACACAAATGTGTCAAGACTGACATTTTATCCATAAAAATAGATTATTCTTCTTGGGTTTTGTAATGTAGTTAATTAGCAGTTGTGGGGGGGGGGGGGGTGGTGGGGGACTTGTGTAATTTAAATCTACAGCACATGTTTCTGCCCATCACATAGTTTGTCAAGCATACTTGACCAGAGTCATACACATATGTCTCTGGTCTGTGGTGCATGTCACACAAGTTTCTGCTCATCACATTTATAGACCAACAGCCACATGTCTACTGTATCTACAGTTCATGTGTCTGTCCATCACATATAGACATATATATATCTATATATTGTCATGCATACATGAACAGAGTCACTTAAATTCTTCTGTTTACAGTTCATATCACACAAGTGTCTGTCCATTGCGTACATCATCTATAAGACATGTGTCTGCCCATCTCATGTACTTAAATAAAGTCATGCACATGACACGAGTGTCACATGCCTCCTGTCTACAGGACATGTGTCTGCCCACCTCATATACCTAAATATAGTCATGCACATGACCTGAGAGTCACATGTCTCCTGTCTACAGGACATGTGTCTGCCCACCTCATTTATCTAAATATAGTCATGCACATGACCTGAGAGTCACATGTCTCCTGTCTACAGGACATGTGTCTGCCCACCACATTTACCTAAATATAGTCATGCACATGACCTGAGAGTCACATGTCTCCGTATACTGTACATGTTTCCTATGCATACATATGACCTGAGTGACACATATGGCCCCCCCCATGATTAAATAGTCATGTGCACACATGTCTCCTGCATACAGTACATGTCACATAAGTATCACACAGGTAGGATTATTACCTGACATCCATCTCACCGTAACAGCTGTCGCATCCATATTATCCAATGCTTTCGATTTTCTGCCGTGATAAAAGTGAAGGTAAACAATACACTCTGAAAAATTGCAACAGCCTCCCTCTTTAGATTGCAGTAGTTATATAAAAAGGATTCTTTTTTGGGGACAATTTCTTTGAGGGAATTAAAATCCTGGTCATCAATAAAACGGTGATAGCAAGTGGAGTTAGAGATCTACTCATAAACATCGTCAAATACAATGTCTGTCATAACATCTTAGTTTAGTCTTAATATACAGTTACTGCTGCCTGCTATGTACCGTCTGGTCTCTCATCTTGAACAACCAGAGTAATGTTTGGATAAGCACAATTTCGCTTATCATCTTTGAATGTCAAGCAATCGTAAGTCCCCACAGCGGGAAGAAGTCTACATTGTTTATGATGCTGTCATTATTCGACTCAGACACAAGTTTATGCAATTTTAATGGCAGTTGGAAGTTAATAGTCAATATGTTATCGCGATGAAGGGAAAGGTTGACTTTAAAAGATGGCTACAAAGTGATGTTGATTTTAGGAATAAGTTATGGAGGAAATTAGACAATTTTTTGATCAACACGATTAATATAAGTGTCTTTTTTATTTTATTGCTCAAAGTGATAGGTTAAGGTTTTTTCCGGCTGCTGAATATTCACGTCATTTTAAAGAACTCTAATAGGATGATGCCGTCAGTTTATCATGTACATGCAATATTGGTGTATATGAGAACCGCATAATATACAGTACTACTTTATAATTTGGAGTTGGAGTCTTTTTTCCTTTAATTGTTTGCAATATTGGCAGAATTCCATGGTTGAAAACCCCAATTTAGAAGAAATTCCTTCAGCTGGTAAAAAATTCAACAACATTCACAGACTAAAAATAGAAAATTCTCCATAATCTAATTATATGCTCTGTCAAAAGAAACCCAGATTTATTTCCTAGGTTTACTTGGATATCAATGATGTCTTCCAGTTTTTGTATCTGGGAAGCTACAGTGCCTTCGTATTTGATCCTCATATCTATTTCCCCTGCACTTTTGAACCTAACGTTACAATTCATCTGTTTGTCCACATCGGGCATGAATTATGTACATTTTATTCGTTGTACCCGGCATCTGTAAGTCTCTTTTGCATCATGTGAGCCCAGGCGCGTAGCAATGAATTTGCCAAGGGAGGGGCGAAGCCTGTGGGCAAACTATCTAAGCGTAGTGCCACCATGGGTTGGCATGAAGCGTACCGAAATTTTTGGCCGAAAATGCCTCCCAGATCGCTGGAAATGGCACTTCCCAGCGATGTCAAGAAAAAATATGCTCAAGGGGAGGGGCGGTTTCCCCCTTCACCCCCCCCCCTTGGCTATGCGCCTGTGTGAGCCCTATGAGGAGTTCTAAAGAAATAGACTGAAACTGAAAAATCTAAAATTTTCTGGAAACTGATTAGCGACTACAGAAAGGCTGTTTTTATATTTTTACAAAAAATAGAACTGGCACTACAAGTTCCTTGCATGTTTTTCATTTCCACATTTTTCTATTCTGCTGCAGATATAGTAAAAACAGAGGTTTCCATGCCAACACATGTGGCTGCTAATAGAACCTGTTATTAATCAGCTAATGGTGTTGCACCTTCTGCCAACTGATAAAAAATCAGTTAATTTAAAAAAAAAAGTACATTTGTATAAACCCACACATTTTAACTCTAATATATATATATATATGCACAATCATGATAGCGATTACTGTACAGCCATACTTTGCTGTCATTGGAATTGAATTGAAAAATCTTTTTCAACCACAGGTAAGGAGAGAGTGGTGGGGGGAGGGCAGGGGAAATGGTAGAGGGAGGGAAGGAGGGTGGCAGTTGTCATCTCACATATACCTTAATGGTTAAATTGCTTGCGGGTGAGATCTGAGATGCACAGACGAGCTAATTAGTCTTTCGTCAAAGTATCACATTCATCCGTGACATGAAGAGTCCTTGTAAGCTCTAGCCAGCCAGCAGGTATGGCATATATATAAATAGTTAATACCTTCAACATGTGTTAACATGTTTACAACCATGAGTGATACCTTGAGTGAACCAGCCTTGTGTTTAGGGTCATAAGGATCACTACCGACCTATATATATAGCTACTTATATAGCTACAATATATATATATAGCTACAGTATATATAGTTATATATAGCTTGTATGTATATAGCTATATATAAAGCTACTTGTGTATAAAATGACTAGGATCGCAGCTTAAAGTTTGAACTAAAAAACTAGGGTTCTGGAAGTCACATTCAGTTCAGTTTAATATAAATTTCTTTGTTTTATATCAAATAATTACTTTAAAGTGACTTTTAGTCACCAAATTTCTACCAAGTCTTTTCATATGTTAGAGCCATCTAGAACATTTCTGATCACAAGATATTTTTACAAATGATCAAACTAAGACAAACTACTAGATATTTTTCTCTCAAGAAATTTGTTAATTTGGTGATTAATATTTACATATGATCCTGTTGAGGTTCCATATCTATCTCAGAGACACTTTTCTTTTCTCTATCTTTTTAGAGTGGTGTTATTATTTAAATTTGCACAAAACCATTTTTTTTTAATGTTTAAAAACTTTTGTTATATTGAATAACACTTGATATATAGTGAAGCTATAAAAGGACTGCATTTTGAGGTTTTTATTAATATTGAATAGCTGCAGTATATATACACTTCGTGATTTATAATGCATATGGTATGATTTCCTGTGAACCAAAATGCTATCGCTAAATATGAGCAGTCATAAAAAGAATTGCTTCGTGACGAGAGTAGCTTCTTTTGCTTTGAAGCAGTTATGAGCAGTTAGTATATTATATAATAAAAAATGAAAACTTGATCGTAACTCTAGAAACATGTAGGATGATCATATCAACAAAATGTTGAATGTTAATCTTTACAAGGACACAAGAATGCTCACACGACCTGCAAGTATGTTTTATAAACTGTGCTTGGGAAGATGTTTAAACATTCATTGGCAATAAAGCCATTTTGAGCTACCTATAGATCTAGCTATCACAATTCATAATTTAACAGCAGTAGGTGATTTAAATGGATTTCTGGTGGCAGAAACATGTTAAACTTAGATGGAGGAGAAAAATATTCAACGATGTTTTTAGTCCTTATCTCAATATGTTATTTCGCACTCCTAAAAGCTATCAAAATGATAATTTTCTTGTTGATTTTTCCTCGAAATGAGACACATTTGGAGTATTTGCTTTCAGCTAGATATATTTTCATTGCAAAATTTAAAGCAAAAAGAAGAAGAAAAAACAGGTCACCAGGAGCTCATTATTTGCCATTATGATATCATTCACTTTGACTTGTTGCCAGATGGTTTAGAAAAAGAAAATTGAAGTGAACCAAAATTGTCAGATTAATCCATCATTTAGCCCATAAATAATTATAGAAGGAAGCATTTCTTTTAAGAATCTACCTTTTCTTTACAACTGAACTTAAATTTTTCAGCAACTATTAGCACAAACAAAAGACTCTGTGGCTGAAGTGCATTTAGAACCAGATTGTTGACCCAAATAACTGTAAAACCATTTCCTATTACATTTTATCCAAATTTTCCTCCACCTATCTTTTGGCCATTAGCTGGTTTTGCGTAACCATGGCAATGGGAGAACATCAAATTCAGCTCCCAGCGTTTAATGGTGAAATTTGCATCTTGCTGTACATTATTTCATGGATGCTGTAGTATTAGGGCTTTTTACAGTATATAGCAGTAGTGGTCTATTCATGTTTAGTCCATGAGGGTGATCGAGCCACACGTTGGCTCATTTTCCCCATCGTACGTGATGATTGTTCGCTTAACACTTCTCTCTGTCAAGATTTTTCTTTGGTCTCCAACAAGCGCAAGGGAGACGAAAGGCAGGTGTGGATTCAAGCATTCATTTGGTGCCTAATTATTTAGAGTTATATATAAACAGTTGTATAAAAGCATGTTTTGCATGCACATGAAACTGCAAGTGAATGAAGAACACGTATGAACGAAAATTTAATAAATTGGCTTTGTGGAACGTGGGATATAAACGTGTATCTCATCTTCACAGTCATCATGAATATGCATGAAGGGAATAGAATGCTGATGTTACAGGATGACATAGCTAAACATAGCTAAACTTTAAAGTCAGGCAGAAACAATAGAGATGAACATTCTAGAGCTGCAAATCAACTATGGGATCAAACACAGACCCCCGGATCAAATATCATTAATGTGTCAATGTAAAATTTCATCATTAATAACTTTAATTCAGGCAGAAACAATAGAGATGCACATTCTAGAGCTGCAAATCAACTATGGGATCAAACACAGACCCCGGGATCAAATATCTTTAATGTGTCAATGTGAAAGATCATCATTAAACTTCAATTCAGGCAGAAACAATAGAGATGCACATTCTAGAGCTGCAAATCAACTAGGGGATCAAACACAGACTCACGGATCACTTCTCTTTGTTGTGTAAATGCACACTAAGATCGATCGCATTAAAACAATAGAGAAATCTTTAATCAGGCAGAAACAATAGCGTTGAACATTCTACAGCTAACATATGTCAACTGGGACCAAACACAGAGCTTAGGATCAAATATTTATATAGTGGATATATGCGCATTTAAATCAGCTCGCAAGGTAGGGATTTTAAGTCAGGTAGGGACTAAAGGGTTGAACATTCAAGGGCTGCACCAAACATGTATTGACACACCTTTTCCTTTGCTCTTCAAATAATTTACCCTGAGTTTGTTTTTAATTCTTCACCACATTACAAAAATGACTGTATACAATTTTTGTTAACCAAATTTTTCATCTTATGTTCAACCTACGGAGTTGCGCGATATATTCATTTTCAATTCAAAACAGATAATGTTTAACACAATGCCAACTTGTTTTTGACTATATTATACCTTCTGGCCATCTTGGATGGATGTAAAATTTTGAATACGCACAACCTTTCCTCTTAGCATAAAATCTGCCTCAGAATATACAAAGTTGCATTCCCCAGACGCTCAACGGCTGTAGAGCAATCTAGCCTCTGTGTAGACTCTGCAATTACAAACATGACCTCATCTGACCTCACAGCTACTGGAACAACTCAACGCTACGCACTGCACCATTAAGCGTAATAACAACAACCCTTGTCACAAGCTTGAAACATGAGACAGCTTTTTTCCCCTTCAATTTAAATGTGAATTACAGAGAAACCAGCTGTGACAGGACAAATGGTTGTTCTTATTTATCTCAGGGAGATCTGCCTTTTTCTTTCTTTTTCTTCATGTGTTTGCCTAGAGAAATAAAGCTCCATGGTTGTACTATTGAGACATATTGCATGCGTAGAACTACTACCATAGCTGCAGTTTAGCATAAATTGACAGTTGTCTACTCTCTGGATGAGCGTGATTATTAGCCATTTACGAGGAGTTGCTGCTGACATAGAAGATGGTATTAAATGCTTGTTCCTTTTTTTTTGGGGGGGGGGGATTTTTTCAGTATGTGTGTGTGGAATGTAAACAGCCAGGGCTCTTCAAAGAAATTTTCACATGCATGCAAAATACAGTGGGTTGCTTTAAAGCATGGAGTTTTGATTTTAATAGTTTGGCTGTCATCGTAATGTATGCAACACTCTAATCGTTAATATCATTGTTAATAGAAATAGTGAATAATCTGGAGGCCATGAAATACTACATGAAATGGATTTGCAGGATGAGAGCAGAATTTTGTCTACAATTTGCTACCATTTTGCTGGAATTTTGATCGACAATTCAGCAGTTGCACAAAGTTATCTACCATATTTATTACCTCTACTCACTACGGGCGTATATATACCCTACCAATATTGCCATGTACAAATATTTTCAGACGTGAGCTTGAATAACCTCATACCTTACATATTAAATCTCCAAGGAGATTACCTCACATCTCTATCATCATGAAACGTGGAATCAATGCATCCTAACCCCTCAAATCTCAGATTTGGGAATGAATTCCCATATATTATGTGACCAAGATAAAAGCGCTTAATATGCGTAGAGCCCATGAATATGTTAGCTGTACTATACACACCATATGTTAATTATGCTGTTTTACTACCAATATATGTTAACCCATAGTGTATATTCCATTAACATTTATATGTCCTACATGTTAGCTGTTTTACCAATAGGTTAAATTTACCCTGGTGGCATTGCAGTATACTCATCTCTCTTTGACAAATTTCACTAAGATTTATGAAAATCAATACTTCTGGTGAGGATATATAAGGATTGAGTATTATTTAGTATAAACTGTGTTATGAACCTGTCGCTTTGCAAGAAACAGATTCAAAGGTACATGGTACAGTTTCAATGAAATCCCAGTAAGCATATAATTGCATATCTGTAACACTGTGTAGTCTGTACATTCTTTCATACATCACATATGGTAACAGAGCTTTGGAAAATTGGCAACATGCACTGTAATTGTCATTTAAGCTGAGCAGATGCGATGATCTCTCACAAATTTATGTACTTCCCGGCAGCCTTAATTCAGCATACAAACATGTACATAGATTACTGGATTACATATCTACATATATATTAACATTACAATTTTACATACATACATACACACATACACACAAACCCACACATACATAGATTAGTTGCCATCAAGGTAACTGCTCGGGGCCATAATTATCTGAAAATGTGGAATAAACATAGACACACATGGGGTTCTAATTTCCCTCACAAAAGTCGAGTTGCAGGTATCTTCATTATTATGGTAATTAGTTTTTCAAATTGAGTGGATATTTTGTTTCTTCATCTCAGTGGATTTTGAATTTCTTTCATTCAAAGTTTATGAATCAGTGGCATTTTCCACATTCTCTCCAAAATTTATGCCAAAACCTCCATTGGATCATGAATACTTCAGTTCGTAGTAACTGATCGGATTTCATGTGTATGTACCTGTAGAATATTCTGAATCGAGTTCTCCATTTCTGCTGTTTGATGTCAACACATCACTATATACCAAAACAACAATGTTCTCTTCTGAAGAAGGAGGTTAATAAATTCATAAAAACCAGTTTCAATAAGGGCCACTGAATCGAGGTAAGGTGGAGTTTTTAACGTTGATCTCATTTACAAGAAATTTGATTGGGAGATAGATATAATTCGGTAATGAGAGCACCGTTTGTATGGGATATATTCTTTCCCCACTGGGTGGGTACATGTCACAGGGTAAATGACTCTAAATGCCTGGAGTAGGGCAATGCGATGTAGGGTCAGACTCCATGGCCAGAGCTTAAACAGATGAGGATGATGTCGTTGCTAGGTAATGTGATCATTCGAGTGTTATTTAACATTTTTATGAAAAGCATTATTGTGGACAGTCCTCATTTCTTTGACCAAGGGGCCATGATGTTATTGTGATTTTTTCTTTGCAAATATTAATAGACTTTTAGACAATTTGTACATATATTCATGTGCAATATAAAGAAACATCAGCATAAATGAAGCAAAAACACATCATGGCCAGGTACAATACTCCATAAAAGCATTTAATGAAATTCATGTTTAAATTTATGTTCTCATGTGCAACTTAATATAAAACTGAGAAAAACAAAGGATATCATAACTTTAGGGAGACGTTTATTTGGGGCTTTTTTCGTTTAGACATATTGATCCCATGTCTTTCAACCTTTGACATTTATTTTTCTCTCTGCCCTTACATTAATTAACTCAGGCAATAATGATCTCACTAATTAACCCAAACGTTAAGTCAGCAGCTTAAAAACGATTTCCATTAAAGCTTGGCATCTCTTCCACTAGCTTGTAGCCTCTATAGCTTAACACTATTATTAATTAATTAACATAATAATTAGTGTATTAGTCACACATATGTGTAGACATACTTTTATTTTGGGAGGGGATCAGAAGTTTTGCCCATATTCTTCTCTCTGGGGTCAAATTGCTAGCAAACTGTCCCAAAAACCTTGCACCTATTGTATGCATCTTTAACATTGGAGAGAAATCACAGCAACACCAAAAATTTACCATTATGAAGGAGAATGTGATCCAGTACATGCATGTATACTGTCATAGTGCCTGAAATGATTCTCTCTACGTGATGTCATCATTCCCGTCCTCTCTAACATGAATGTAACAATGCTGCAAGGAGCCGTATCCCATATTGACGGTCGTCCAAGTTCCATCACATATGATGTAGGGACTATATTTCATAGTGGTTTAATTGACTAATTGACCCAGTTTAAACTAGTCTTAAATTAAATCAAAGTAAATTGTTCTCCTGAGATGCATCTCAAAACATTAACACATCAACCGAAACATAATTATACAGCGGTAAACGTTACACATCCACGAATTACAAACAGACTCTGAAACGTAATGGCGATATGACGTACCCTTTTGCACATTGCGGAACAATGACTTGGATCGTTAAGATGTAATATACCTGTGAATTAAGTCATTGTTGTATGCGCAGATTGGAATCCTGATGGTATTGGTAATCGATAACAAATATTGATTGGAATGTCTGGAACAATAACGCATATTAGCTTTCTAGGTATATTAATGTGTAATCTTTATTATCTTCCTAATCCTGTAGTTAAATGCATTGTTTGTTTTAATACTTCAAGAGAAATTAAATGATACAGTTCTACTTAAAGGTATCAAAGACTCGCCCCAAACAGTGAATGCAGACAGTAATAAAACATGATACCTTATTATCTTTAGCTGGACCTGAGATGTCCATCGCTGTATCGTTTGTACACTTTGCTGTGGGTATTGACCGCAGCTGTATTTACTGACTGTACACTAGTGTCTAATTACCGACGGTAGCAAGCTGTGTGTGTATTTTCTGGCATCGATGGTGGTGTCTAACACTTCTGTTACACCTCATTCGAATATTTTATATTTCTCCTCAAAATTTCAAAAACAAAAGTACAGACATGTTCTGTGAAAAAAATCCTGTGAACTTTTATCAGTTAAAAAGAAAGGTCTGGGAACCGTGACCTTATTTGTGATGGTTCAGGTAAATTAATTGTTTTAGCCAGACAAAAAAAAAATAAGAAAGTATCAAAAACCAAAAAAAAAAGCATAAATATTCAGTGTAATAGGGTTCACTGGAAAGTGAACAGCCTCTGTATAGTTCAGGTTTAGTTCATGCTTCATTTATTTGATATGTTCATACACAGTAGAATCGTTGAACTCTCAAAAAAACGTGCAGAAAATTTTAACATATTGGAATCCATAATTACAGTTAAAGAAACCAAACAGAAGACAAAATACAAATCATTTTAAATAGCTACGCAAAAGAGGGAAAACAAAGTGCCATACGAGAGGAGATCTCTTAATGCTTGTAGTGGAAAATGTTGAAAATTTTGAATATCGTGTGATCACTGTTTGAAATTGCCTGTGGGAAACTGAAGCCAAGATAAAGAAGAGAAAAACAACCCATTTACATAAATAAGCTTGGTAACTAGCTGCCTTCATTTAGCTCTTGAAGCAAGTTAAAAGCAACCGTGTTTCCCGGTAGGAGCATCCACAAAGATATATCTCTGTCAAAATGGAGTCTTCTTCTGATTGCTTCTCAATTTTGTCTTTTTCCTTCTCTCATTTCAGGAATGTCCGTCGGGTGTAGTCAACGAAGAAACTTTCAAAAATATCTACTCTCAGTTTTTCCCTCAAGGAGGTATGGAAACGACATGTAATTTTATTCCAAATAATTCATCCATTTTGTGCTGTCTATGTTGATGTATACCTTTGTCATTTCATTTCTTGATCTTTCCCAGAGAAAAGTTATCTTTTAATCTGAGAAACATAATTAACTTACAAGGATAGGGACAGCCTGCAACAAAATAAAAACATTTTTTGAATGAAGACTGGATGTGTTAAATTTTCCCCTGCATGTATGCATGTTTAGCCCAGTCTCCAATCCTGTAGCATAATTTAACATTTGTAATATGTTCTGTACATAGTTCAGTGGTGCATTGTGGATGTACCAAGATACCAAGAACTTCTGTACATATAGAACAGACATGCGTTGTGTGATGCGAAAGGTACTATTAACTTCTGTAACATAGAACAGACGTGCATTGTGGATGTGAAAGATACTATTAACTTCTGTAACATAGAACAGACGTGCATTGTGTGATGTGAAAGATACTATTAACTTGGAATTCACTGTTAGTGCCCAGTATGCTACCTAACAATAACCCACCTTCTCATTCTACCCACTTCTCCCTTTCCCCCTCTCCCTCCCTCTCACCCACCAATTAAGTACCTTAGAGTGCACTGATTTCCTAAGTGCAGACTAATCCTTTAAATTCATTCAAATCTTCTCTTTTAGTTTCCATGGAGACATCTACCACCGTTAATGATTTACTTCGTTTTCTTTTTCTAAAAAGAATTTTTTTCTAGATTTGGACTTGACATGTGCTCAATCAGCATAGTAGTGATTTTAGAGTTAATGTTTACTTCATATTAATTTCAAAAGACAACGAATAAATATTAATACTGAGGATGATGAACATTTTCATGTGCTGCACTGTTTTGAATTTCTCAGATTCCAGCCGATACGCCCATTTCGTCTTCAATTCCTTCGACACTGACCACAATGGATCGCTTACATTTGAGGTTTGTCTGCTTTTCTTATGTATGTTTGTTTGTATGTATTTTTTATCTTTTCTTTTATTGATGTGAAGTTTTGTTTCGTTGTCATCGAGTCTCTGTCGGGATTTTCTTTCGCACGTGCTGTCGTAAACCCCACCGGAATAGAGAGAAGTTGTCGCCTCGATGGGGACCTTGAAACGGCAAAGGAAGATAATCCTCTTGTTTCATGGATCTTGTCACCTTTAACTTGTGAGCTTTTTGCCGGAACATCAAGAGCGAAAAAGGGAAATAGAAGAAAATTGATTCCTGAATGAAGGAAGTATGTGGGCTTGATCTGGACAGGAAGAATTAAGTTTAAAAAGTTTGAATAGATAAAATAATATAGAAAACAGGCTTTAATATGGTTAACTTTAAAATTGAGAAAAACTTAAGAGGATTTATTGTTTCATCGTGATTAATATTCAATGTCACCCTGGGAGATGAAATCCGAAGGTCTAGAAGTGAGCCGTTTGCATCGTTTGCTGATTGAAATAAGGGAAAGTATATTAAGGTAAAGAGAATGGTTTATCATAACCACAGGAAACACAACACAACATTTGCCACATAGTAAACTATATAGAGAACTGTCACGACATTAGCAGGGCCTATAAGCTACGTTAGGCTGAGGAGCACGGAAACTCTGAATTAACTCCAGTGTAAATTTATCCAAAGTTCTTACATTTAAACATACCATGTTCTGAGCATCATTTTGTTTGGACCACTAGGGTTATCCAACATACCTGTTTGTTTCAACAATGAGAGATACAAAAAAGCCATCATGACTCTTTTTTTCCCCCCTTTTTTGTAAACATGTTGTTTTTTAACACGTCGTTATGAAGATGGTATCTGACCGATCTGAAACTACATTCATTGACCATTGTTCATTCACCAAATTTACCAAACGATAACTCCCAAACAAGCTTTATTAAAGGCATTGAAGACTCGCCCCAAACCGTGTGCCGCGCTCTGAAAAAAGTTAACTTTCCGTTGCTTGCAAGTGACGTTTTCTTCTTGTCGCTACAAAATGCAGACAGTAATGAAACGTGATACCTTGTTATCTTTTATCTAGACCTGAGATGTCCATCGCTGCTATGTACAATGTATTGTGGGTATTGACCATAGCTGTATGTATTGATTGTACACTAGTGTCTAATTACCGACGGTAGCAAGCTGTGAGTGTATATTCTACACCTCATTTGAAACTAGGTCAGATTACCGGCATGAGTCATTTCTTTGTGCGCGAGTTTTCACACCCTTTAATCAATGAAAGAAATGGTTATGCTCATTACATTAATATATGTTAAGCTATGGCTGATTTGTAAAGCAGACTTGGCCTACAATGCTTTGGTGAATCTGGTCACTAAACATTGCTGTTGACCTATTATAGTTTAGATTTACTCGCAGAGGGTCATGCCTCTCTGCTTTATATGTTACTGTGTAGCAAAGATTGAGAGCACCCATGATCATAAACAGGATGGAGGTAGGAAAGATGAAGGATTTGGGTTGGGGGGGGTTGGGGAGAGGGGGTTGGGTATAGATACAAGGGCAAAATAATCAAGATAGGAAGTAGATTTGAGCATCGAACCTATCAGACATTAGTACTCCTATATTATTACACAAATTATCATATATACAGATTAGAATAAATATTATATACATCGATCAATTATGGAGCCAATTGACAAGTAGAATCAAAAGTGTTCTTTTCATTTGTGAAACATTAATGAGTACCGTGTTTTGATTTACAGGCATCTTACAAGATACAAGAGATATTTCATATGATAATATTTATACATTGCAATGTTTCCCATCTAATTATGCCCGGAATCATTAAACATATTAAGGCTTATGAATTGATTTAAAATGATTCTCTCCAGTCATCGTGCAGTTCAACTTCGTCATCAAAGTGCCACACCCTCCGTCCACTAAGAAACTTGAAAAGGAATTAACTTTCTACTCGCAACCTCTCTTTCTAACAGAATTTACTTCTTCTAATGTGAACAATTTTACACATTTTGGGGGGTGGCATCGTTCCTTCAAACATTGATCTTATCAGAAATATTTCCCACTTAACCTAGAATGATGGTCTGGATATTGTTATTTTACCTACAGAAGTACATGCACCCTATTACATATAGTACATTCAGAAGATGTGTAGGCTTTCCTTCAACATTAACAACTTGTCCTGGAACCCATACATGTTTAATACAATACACTAGTTTGTTGTATGTAGAAGGATACATCGGGACCCTGATACAGGAATGCACATTGAAATAGTCATACTGTACACACATTTATGAGAGCATTCCTATAGGCCAATATTGTGCCATAAGCGTACAGCTGGAGTACAGTTTGTTATATAAGTCAATGCATTGTGAAATAATGTATACTTGTCTTTGTTTTTGTAATTTGTTGGATAATTAGGAGCACTGAGCACTCTAAGGAGTTAACTTAATTGCTGCTTATATAATGTTGCAAGGTTCTCAGGAATGCTTGAAGTATTTGCAGAGTAATGAACTCTGCTGTTTATGTATTGTTAGATAGTCAGGAATAGTGAGCTGTTTGTAGAGTAGATGATTATCTGGAACTAATTGTAGAGTATGCAAGGAACAATGAAAGTATTAATTTGTAGAGTAATGAACTATGCTGTTTATGTATTGTTAATTATAGCCAGGAACACTGAGCTAGATAGAAGAGATATGAACTTTATTAATTGTTAGATATTCAGGAACACTACTAAAAGTATATCTATAAAACTGAACGTTGCTGTTGATAATTAAATGGTTAGATATTCAGAAACACTTAAATATGATTAGAGTACTTGAACTTTGCTGTTTATAAATTGTTAGATATTCAGAAACACTTTAATATAATTAGAGTACTTGAACTTTGCTTTTTGAAAAATGTTAGATATTCAGAAACACTAAAAGTATATATATATAACACTGAATGTTGCTGTTGATAAATTGTTCGATATTCAGAAACACTTAAATATAATTAGAACTTTTTGTAAAATGTTAGATATTCAGAAACTCTAAAAGCAGTATATCTACAGCACTGAACTTTGCTGTTGATAAACTGTTTAATCAATACTCAGTAAATGTTAAAGTGTTTGCGGGATAATCAATGTTGCTGAATATTTTCAATTTCAAAGCTGCTCTTTAGGTACACATACAGTCTCGTAATCTAAAACACCCTGGATGTAAACAACATATTCAAAGTAGGTTCTTGAATAATTTAAATTCCAAGCCGCAAACATGGTCGCTATGTCTCAGGAGTATTATCGTCACAAATCTTTCATAAACAGTCCCTGGAATATGTAGAAAGCAGCATATTCAGTAAAGTGGGTAATTTACAGCATTGTAATTAACTGTTTAGTTTGGCTAAAAACATGCACACATGGGTTGTTATGTTCATATGTATAACTCACTGGGTGGCAGACATGTATTATTGAGTCAGGTTTGATTAACATCTACAGACAGCTGAGGTTTGAGGTCCTTTTTCAGAAATAATAGGATATTTTGATGTTTTTAAGACATATTAAAACAACATTTCTGGCAAAAGGGAACAGCTGCAACCACCAGGATCTTGACTAATTGTTTTCACAGACACAAACACAGTCCCAATGTCAGAGATAGAATTAACAAAAAGCCAATTATAAGCAAACTTTTGGTGTGGCTCTATTGTTGAGGTGTGCAAAACTTAACTGAATGAATCAGATAGCAATTATGAAACCACCGAAAACATTCCACAACTAATTTTGCTCCTTTCTGGAGATATTTCTACAAACTTTTCATTTGAATACTGGCATGAATTGAAATGTATGCTGTAAATAGACACTTCCTCATCAAAACTTTCTGTAAATTCGATCAACCGTATATAAAGTTTGATGTATTTGGGCTTTTTTTCCCACTCTCATGATCCATGGCTCTCTCAATGTGTTTTAATGGCAGCACATTTACGCATGAGAACACACGGCAAAATTTACACATGCTGAAGAAATTTGATTTGGGAAAAATGGCCAACGAGTTGTAAGGATGATTAACATTTATTTGATTACAGACTGTGAAAGCCATCAAGAGGATATCTGTTTATTGGAATATTATTATTGCTGGCATGGACTGCTTGGCAGCTGAATGGACACATTATAGTCCGAATAAGAAGTATAATTCAGAACCAGTATCACTTTCTTAAACTTCCACTTTTGTGGAAGAAAACATGGATGGCATAAGAAAAACCATTGCATTCAACACTGTCTGTGGGGATGGGAAAGGGTTGTCTTACTTTTTGAGAAACTGTGCAGATCACAGAAACTATTTATCTGCCGAAATTTAATTCAAGGGTTGCATGCGCTTGCCTTTGATTTTTTTTCTTTTTGTATAAAGATTAGTGTTTCTGTGAGGGTTGCCTTTAAATAACTTATCAAATATAAATGCCTTCAATAACCTTGCCTTCAACGCCTTGCCAAAATCTTGCCATAAAGTGCCTTCAATAACAATAACCAATAACTTTTACTTCAATAACCTTTAACTGCAGTATAAATCAAGCTGTCTTATGCAAACATCAATTCAGAAGTTTTTTTTTTCTATAAACAAACTTTAATTGTAAACTCATCAAATCGATTGCCAAAATATTGATTTTTAAGTTACATTGAAGAAAGGGTTTAGAATCGCAGATGAAAATAGTTCAAGCAAATGAAATCGTCCAAAATTTGAAGACAATCAAGTGGAAGTCATTCATCCCAAGTGTATACAGTAGGTGAATATATATATAAACACGTTTAGAAATAATATATATTTAAATATATATATATAAACATGTATATATAAATAATATATATTTATATATATGTTCTGGATTTTCCAACTCATTACGTTTTCAATTAGACATATTCATTGCCTTTGTCGTTTACCTCCATTTCATTAACAAAAGTCTGTTCAAAGTATTTCTTTCGAGATCCGAATTTAGGAATCACAAATGACTTCCAGTTAGTTAGAATCTTGTTTGATCTCTAGAGCGACCATAGCCTAGTGGTTAGGGTGTCCGCATATAAAGCGGGAGGCCCGGGTTCGAATCCCGGTGGAGGCTGGAAGTTTTTTCACTGTTCTGGATTTTCCTTCTCATTACGTTTTCAATTATATATATATATATATATATATACATATGCATATCTCGAGTAAGGCAAAATATGTTACCAAAACAGAACTAAAACTGCTTGTACAGTTAAATCTTGAACTTTAGGCATCTGGCGTTGATTTGTCTAGCATTCGATTCCTACTTTCTGGTGTGTTGATCTTTAATAATTTATTATATATCTGTCATACCGCTTGCTACACATTCATTTTATAGATCGATAGATGGAAAGACAGACAGATAGACAAACAGACAGATTGACAGATAGATAGATATGTTTCCTGTAGGCCGGTACTGCTTGATTTGTTTGCAGCTTAATTATTCCTACTAACCAAATTTGCCTTGACATGTTTTGACACATTCCCATTATTTCTGTGTACTATCTGATTATCTGAAATAATGCAAACCCTCATGGCTGGGCATACATAACATACTATAGGCTTCTGGGACTGTATGACCTACATATGTCACACATAGTTATCAAAAAGTATAGTGTCGAGGAAAGGCGACAGGCTGTTGCCAAGTCATGGAATTTGATAGTGTTTATAATTACATCAATTTTCCACAAGGGAAACAAACTGTCCAGAGAAAAAAAGGGGGAACGTATTTTTCTGGAAAACATTGTGATGGGAATTATAAAACAATATGGAAAATATTAAATATTTAGATTAGTTTTTTACAATCTGAGAGAAAAAGTATATAGCAGCTCATTGCCACTTATTTTAGTATTTTCATACAGAAAATTAGATTTAAAATACTTAGGAAAAAATAATCAAACAGCAGGTGATAATCTGTGAGTGATTTATAATGTTATGTGTTTTGTACAAGGTGTTTAACTTTATCTTCCTAATTGTATAGTTTCCTATGAGAATATCTATCACAGACCTTTTTTTCTTGTTTCTGAATTGTTACTCCCACTTTTTTGCAATTTTGCTCTCTTAGAACATTTACTTTCTGGCAGGCGTGTAGCCAAGGGGGGGGGGGGGGGAAGGGGGCAGCCCCCCCTTGAGCATATTTTTTACATTTTTTTTTAATGTTTTTATGATATCGCTAGTATTTTCAAAAGAGAAAATGCTAAGATGCAACTACAAGGCCTGGGAAGTGCCATTTCCAGCAATCTGGGAGGCATTTTCAGCCAAAATTTTCTTGAACGCTTCGCGCCAACCATGGTGGCGCTACGCTTAGATAGTTTGCAATGCCGAATCTACAGTTTCGCCCCTCCCTTGCCAAATTCCTGGCTACGCGCCTGCTTTCTGGGGAGGAGTTCTTGATGATTTAGTGTAAACTCTCTAGTTAGTTCAAGAGGTCTTCAAAATGCAAATGCCTGGGTTAATAACACAAATATTATCTTCAGAGCTGTAGATTCCGACAAAACTCATTTGTAACGCAGAGATGCATGCATGCATCCATGTTGAGCAGCAATTGAACCCTGTTGCCTAGCAACTGTTAACAAATGACCACCATCAATTTCCTCTGTAAGAGGATATTGAAAGCTTGATAGTGTCTACACCAACAAACATCTCAGTCTTGTTTGCCGAAACGGCACGATGATTGCATTTTGCCAATCAAAAACTCAAATATCTTTGCTACATGCTGCAGATACCTTTATGCAGCAGTGTAAATAAAGGGGCAAAAGTGAAAATATAAACTGTGAAATATAAACTTGTTGAGTCATTAATAAAAGGGATCTTAATTTAGTAGACCCTGGGTGTAAATGATAGCGTATATTAGGGGAGTTTGTTACAACGGTGGTAATAGGTAAAGTATATGTTAGGTACGTGATGGATGTATAGCCGCTACTGTACCATTCTGTAAGCTTGGTCTTCCTCAGCTGTGTTGAAGTAACACTAGATGTATTGTACTCTATTGCATAGATCAGGGATGTCCACTTGTAAGATCTACAGTGAGCCACGTTGAAATGTTGTACTTTTACAGTGTGTTTGAATATAATTAATCTAAGTTGTCACTTCAATAGTTCACCAGGGCCTAGCCAAGCCTAATACTGCCCATAGATAGCCTATACTTGTATCCATGTACAACACAGTAACATATTTGTTATATACCGTTTATGTCCATGCAATTTTGGGACCCTACATATGCAAACTAATACATGGGCATGTACAATGTAATTCCCTATACTGTTCACCAGGCTGTGCCCATTGACCTCTCACCTACTGCAATGCTCTATATCAAACAAAGATAAAGTCCTACATATTGCATACATGAATATGTTCTTGTTGTCCTCAAGTTAAAGAAAATATTGTAAAAAGGGGTCACTCTTATACCACAGTTTTGTCAAAAGTTTGACACTTAGCAAGGGGAGTTTTTCATGTGAATTTTGTCAGTAGGTGGATGAACAGTTAGTAGATTTGATGGTAAATTGTGAAGATTTAGTTTAAAATAAAAACCCTTTCCTGCTTTGAGATGCCTGAAATTGTGTTGATCATCTCATTTCTCCTCCTCCTCCTCCTCAAATTACAAATTCTAAACTTGAGACATTTGTTTTTCCTGTTTCATCACGTAACGGAACCTGCACGTTAGCAAAATAATGACCGGTATAGAACAAATTGTTTATCCCAGCATCGTCGCCATAGTAATCATCCCTTGGCGTTATTAAGTGAAAAACAAGAGAGAATAAAGATAGTTCCGATGTGAAGAGAGTTCATAGTACTGTCATTATATAGATAAGAAAAAACACTCTCGGCAAAAACAAAAAAAAACAGTTGAAAACGTGCTCTCAAAAAGTTGGAAGGGATTGAAAGTGATCTCAGGAAATTAAGGATCTCCATGCTCTCAATCGGCTGTTAAAAGAATTCAAAGAAGAGAATAAAAACGAACAAACGAGGATACAGAAGATGGAAATGAGAATCACAGAACTGTGGATTTAAAAATATAAATTGATGGGAGTACGTGATTAATATTGTTATATAAATGCATTCTTTACCTCAAAAACTTCATTCAAATCCTTTCAAAGGGATTTGGGATTGGTTGCATGGTTTATCAGTTAGGTATTATGTCAAGTGGAAATAAAAAATAAGAAAAGTTTCCATGAATTGTAAATTTGTAATTAAATATACAGCTAGAAATTGAGAAGAAACTTGTTATTCTAATCTTGAATTCGAGACTAACTCCTCCAATTGCCAGTATGCCTTCAGGCATGGATTCAGATGGTGTGGGGGTGTACGTACCCCCCTCCCCTCCCTCAGGCTTCAACCTAAACCATTTAAGGTTCAAAAGTAGTCATTAACACAATCTTATTTAAAATATATCATCTAAATAAATTGCATTTGGCAAAAATATTTGACAAATGTATATATATATACATACATATGTTTATGGAAACCATTCTTTTTCTGTGTGAATGAAATAACGTAGTGCGTCCATCTTGCAGACATTCTTAGCTCCAAACATGTAACAACTTTCAACCTATAATCTCTGGATTATTGCCAAGTGTTTTGGTTTCAAATATCTTTTCTCTTTTTCTCCAATACGTAGCAATCTAAAAATTAATTTTCCAGTTGGGGGAGCAGATGTATCAGCCTGTCGGAAGATTTATGCAATGCTGCAATCACTTTCCTTTTCAGATAAAAAAAGATAAGAAAAACAAAATAAGAAGTACGTATCAAGGCTTATAAACAAAGAGAGAAAAAATTCAATTTGTTCCAAAGTGGTGGGATGATAAATCTCATACCTAATATTTAACCTTCGAGGTATTTTTCTAATCTTCCATTCTGATCTCTTCAAGTCAGCTGATTAATGTTATCAAGAAAATATTAATTTTACTAGTCTTGTCAAAATATCTCAACAGGAAGACCCTAAACTCCACCGTCCCTTCAGTGCCCTTTTTTTTCTCTTTTTTTTTTTTAAATATCAAAACATAATTTGAGACACTGATCACTATCACAGCTACTACACTCAAAAAAATAGACTTAAAAAAATTGTCTGACCGGGAAGGAAGCTATTCTTCCTTCTGGGCTCCCTTTATTAGATTCAGTGCTTTGTCCAAGGACGTATCTATGGAATTTGAGGCTCATTTGAGGCTCACTAGCGATTGCTGAATATATATTATTTTCAAGGATCATAAAGTATGGCTGAGCACACTAAGGACTTTAAACCTGTAATAGACGTAAATGTTGTACGGTGAATCATTCCATCATAGATTCGTTTTGCTATTAATTAAACCGCAGCCGGGACGAAAACACATGATCAAAGTGAAACACAAAGAAGTACACGGCGGTTCCAAGTACGTTGTATCTACAAAGGTCATTCCCTAAAACCTTGTTTGCAAATAAATTTGATAACACTCACATGTGGTTTGACTGAATGGGTTTATCTTGTCACATTTCTGTAAATTGAGGAAAATTTATTTTTGCGGAACAAAATTACACCCTTTAGTACCAATTATAAGGAAGGAATCAAGGTATCAAGCAGGAAGCATAATTCTTAAGAAATATTCTTCGAGTATGTTTGCCAGATGGGCTTTGACAAGGACAAATGTGACATTTAACTATGATGTACGCATCTACAAAATTAACATATTATTTATGTCAAATCCCTAGGAGTGATAGGTACCTTCACTTTTGCATGAAGGTGACCTTTGAAAATTTACAAATGAAATTTGTTTAATAAATAAAGGGCAAAGTCTCCCTATTTGTAAATAATTTAAGAGGTAAATATTAATTGCAAAGTTGATGGCTGCTTTAGAAGTCTTTACCTCGGTGGCCTAGTCGGAGAGGGTGGGGGGGGGAGGGATATCTGGGGACAAAGGGGAGAAGGTCTGAGCTTCATATGGCACTGGTTTATTATCTTTTTTGTAAATACAACATCTCCATTTGGGTCACTAAACATTGAGATACCTGCTTATACTGTACCTATACACACACATATTATTATGTCTTATTTAAATGTTTTATATCGTCAATCTTCTAATATCCAGGGCCATAGCTATCGAGAGCATGGGAATACCAATTGCAACTGTTTTGTCGTATATGTATGACATGCATGCAACTTATGCATAAAACCCTTCGAAATTGAGTCATTATTTGATGTACCACATTAATATTGAAATCAACAAAATTCTATCAAGTCCAGAGTGAGACCCCTCGAAGGAAACATGTTACATGATCAGTGCATAGAACCGGTCATTTTGGTGGTCAAGGCTAGTGAAAAGCGCAGTCAGATGACATTACTTTGATAATGTGATATCTTTAGGTAGTATAGATGGTGCAGCACCGCCATTGGTTTTAAGCTAGATGCCGGGCTACCAGACGTCCCTGGTGGGTGTGTGTTTAAAATGCTTTTTCAAATGCTTACTTAAAAGTTTCATTTATTCAGTTAACTGGAACCATGGTGCAATAGCTGGCAAACCTACAAGACTTGTTCAAGAAACCTATTCTTATACGAATGAACCTAACCAGCACGTTCCTTCCGCACTTATGTATGCAGTGTGATACATAATAATGCAAACAGCTGCTGAAAAGTGTGTCATTACTAACAGGTTCTTTTTTGTCTTCTTTCTTTTTCTGACAAACACACCATTATCGGTGACCATCAATATCTAACTTAATGATTCAACCAAATTTTATGGTTCTCTTCATATCCTGTTTCTCTCTTCAGGAGTTTGTGTCAGGTCTCTCAATCTTGGCTCGGGGCACTGTCAACGAAAAGCTTAATTGGGCCTTTAACCTCTACGACATAAACGGAGATGGTTATATTACCAGAGAGGTCAGTCAACGTTTTATTATATGTTATTTGGATTTTTTTTTTGGATGCTCATGAGAGGTTTTCTGGATATTATTTTTGTTTTTCGAAAATGAGTTTTTCCTTTCCTTGTTTGATTATTTTGAATATCTGTTTTGAATTTTTACCTGTTCAAAATGGACACTAAAAGATTGAATTTCCTGTGATTGTCTGTTGAAAATAATTGAGAAGATCCATTAAGCTGCTGTTTGCTCCCTGGTCAACCTTTTATATTATAGCCTTGTTTAGTTTTGATAGAAAAAAAATACAAAGTGCATTAATATTGAATGAATCTAAACTTAATATTTTAACTGTAGCACTCAAGCGTAGATTGTTATCATCGTATTTCTGGCAGGTTTACCAAACATTTCAAATCCTGTATATGTTTTAGAGTGCTTCAATTTACCGTTACTGATGCAGGCGCAAGTTATGATGTCAGATTATATAAACAAAACTGATTTGTGATATAAAACTTGGGTTACCGTACTACTTCATGTATGTATAAATATATGTATATATATATATATATATATATGTCCCACCTGCAAAACAAAATTGTCACAATTTTCTAAAGGTCATTGTGAAGTGCAAAATATCACTGCTTTTACGATACACAAAATAAAAAAAAGTACACATGTTGCATGCATCATTATATGTGACTGCATGATATATTCATATGGTTGATGGCCGCATATCAGCCCCACGCACGAGTTTGAGGGACAAGCTTCATGTATTTAGCCTTTCTAGCAAATCCAAAGGGAGACAAACGGTGACAGCGTCCCACTTTTGCAACCAAAGAAATATGATAACCCAATAAAAGACACAGATCTGAAATACACATATTCCATCTGAGGTCACATAAATGATGTATGTTTAGTTGTTTATGAGTTAATGGTTTATAACCAAGGGTGCATTAAAGTAATGAACCATTCATATACATCCTGTCTCTCTTAATTGGCATGTTGAAACACAGTCTCTGTGTATTATTTTTAGAGTTTGAACTTTCCTTCTAGGGACATCTTTCATGGATGTAGTTTTGATTTTACTGAAGGATGTTCACAGATTCAGTTCTACCTCCAAATTCTAACATAAAAAATTGTTAATTTCTGTGGAGGAGTACTTTTCTTGACCCACCACATTATTCTCCAGACATTACAATGTTTTCATGTTAAACATTGAAGTTTCATCAATGAGGGAAACTGCTTTAAAACGGACACCAACGGACACAACCATCATCTTTGGTTTTTATGACAGATTGGTTCTCGTTGTTGAAATGTTAACAATTTTGACCCTGAAACCATCCACGGCACCATGAGTGCCATCATTGTAGGTCATGTTAAGAACTTCAATATTTTAGATTCAGCATTTGTAAAACCCATCTCCATTATAGAAACTAATATTTCCAAAAAATAAATAAAAAGTAATTGAAGAGCATGTGGCTCAATGATGTATTTTGTAGACTTGATCAAGTCTTCATCCTAGCTAATTTAAAACATTAATCTGTAATATCTCTCAAATGGAATAAGGATTTTGTCTTAGCTGTTTGGGAGAGCTGCTCATGGCAACTTATCTCATACATCAACAATGAAGTTTGGGTTTAGGTCTCCTCGTTGTTGGATGGTGGGGGTGAGGAGGAGGATCTCATAAAATCAATAGAGATGTTTTGGATTTTGTTTTTCCTATAAAGATGCATGGCTGTAAAGACAATAATTACTGACCTTTGAACATCAAGTGAAATATATTTGACTTCTCATCTACATTTTGTCATGAGATTTGTCTTTTTTTGTAATGGGAAATAATTATTAGAAACTGATTCAAGAGTATATGTGCACATGATACATCTGAATGGTCACAACCATCCAATGATCAGCTGCCATTTACAGGGTAACATTAGTCACAACATTAATGTTGATATCATGTTACAGGTCTATAGACCAAAAACACTTCTTTCTATCCAGGTTGTTATTCTATGACACTTTTAAGGTTTGAGAAATGAACCTTTTAAACTTGGTGAGTTTTCATTAATTCAATGGATGGTACTTAACTTACACAGACTATTAGGTCAGTTTCTCAGATGCAGTCATTTCTACGAACCTCTTATGGGAAAAACGTTTTGAAAGACTTCCGTACATTTGGCCTCAAATAACAAGGTTTTTACCACAGTATTACAAGTTTGTCAAGGGGCAAATGGTGTCAAATGCCATTCAAGGGTCCTGTGCTAATTGTATGACGTTAAAAGAGCTTGTTTAGTCGAGTTATTGAGAATTGATTAAACATGATCGATTAAACAGAAGCAGTAACATTTAGGTCTGCATCAAGGAGCCAACAACGTCATCAGATCAAATTAGCCTTAAAGGAGATAGGGGTTAGGATTACGGTAAGGGGTTATCCAGACAGGGGACATATAGAATATTTTTGAAAACCAGCTATGGTAAAGAAACATTACCACTGATTATTTTATCTTTTTTTTTCTTGGACTATAACATAAAAAAAGACGAAACTTCTGCCTTAATTCATACTTTAATATTATACTTCAGAAAGGACACTATTTAACATTTTATGTGGGCATACAGCCAGGAAGTGTCTAGCAAAATGTCATAAAATGTTTGTTAAGTTAGAATCCATCTGATATAATGTTCCTTTGCAATAAACTACATCATCCCACAATCTCATGAGGCTATTGGTAGGTGGAAAAAAGCTAAACTTTTCTTCACATTTACTTCTTGTTTTGCATATGTTTGCTACCTGTTTTATTGTGAGCCGGTTTTGGTCAAATTAAACCTCGCTGAGCTAAGTATAGGCTCAGTTTACATGAACAGAGGCGCTTGATTGACGATGCGAATCGAAAACAGTTACCTTGCGTTTTGATGGAAACGGCATGTTAATCTTGGTAATGGATCAGCGAGAGTATGTAAGAATGAAAGGTGAAGGCAGAATTTTATTCGTTAGATAAAATCTTAAAATAACTCGTTACGATATGCGATTCTTGGCATCCTGACTGAACTAGCTACTGTGCTTTAAAGCAACTGGCAAGATTACTTGCATTTCAAAAATCAGTTGCTGTTGAAAAGGTTACACCACATTGACAGCTGTATATCAAGCCCAGGCCTGACAATGGAGGGGGTGATGGGGGGGGGTCAGGTGAGCCACAGCTCCAGACCTGGTCTATTAGAGGACCTGGGGAAATATGGGATGAATAATAAGAATTTTATCCTTAATTTCAACATATAGTCAAGGAAAAAGGATTTAAAGACTTCAAGAAGGAGGCATAGAGACAACATGGGGGGGGGGGGGGTCAGGTGAGCCACAGCTCCAGACCTGGTCAATTAGTAGACCTGTGGAAATATGGGATGAATAATAATAAGTTTATCCTTAATTTCAAAGTATAGTCAAGGAAAAAGGAATTAAAGACTTTAAGAAGGAGGCATTTTGTGGCTCACGACACGGCTGATCAAACCTTAAGCTCAGTCATACAAGAGAATAATTTGATAAAACCTCCATGCAAGATGTTACATCTACTGAATACTGTAAATTTGAGAATGGTCATGGAGACTTTAACCATGGAATATCATATTTGCTCTAGAAAATTTAATGTCAGAAATGTTACCAATTGGAGATAAAATTAGACATTTGAAGTATAAACATGATGGCCATTTATTTTAAGTTTCAAATGAAAAAAAAAATGAAGAAGAATATCGAATTGCAGAAACTGTTATATATGGATTAAGTAAGTATTAATCCCAGAACACTTATGATCACGATATCAGAACCAGGTCAACATACTTATGGTACTACAGTTCTTTATAGTAAATAACAAAATTAAATAAACACATCAGAAAATGTCTTTTCCAGCAGCTGTCTCTCAGCACGTACGTTGAGAATGTCCGCATCGTAAATTTGTTATCGATTTCATTTTCTTTGATATCTTAACCCACAGTAATTTTCTATTCTCTACTATTTCTTTATGATTATTTCTTGATTTATTTTGTATATCTTTTTGTTTATCCTTCATGCAGGAGATGCTCAGTGTGGTGCAAGCAATCTACGACATGATGGGGAAGTATTCCGAGCCAACGGCTGAAGACATTACGCCTTCCGAGCACGTTGAAAGGGTCTTCCAGGTATACTTCTTTCTCTTCAAAATGTTTGGGCCGAAAAATAGATGTGTTAATTGGTAGAATTCTGTTGGTAAAAACAAACGACAGTCCCTCATTGCGTCTGGCCTATATACCTTCATTTGATTTGATGACTTTCACACACGATTATACGTCAAATACACCACCCATAGCTGGCGACTCGATGGCAAGTTCAATGGTTGACTAACTATCCTAGATGAACATTACCGCTATGTCGGAGCCAAAATGATTGCTTTTTGATGTGATTTTAATTGAATAGTGCTCAACTGGAATAGATGATAATTTTTTAATAACAAGCATCTGTTTGGCTCATAAATGTCAAGAGAAAAAAAATTCACCTCTTCTGTGTATTGCACAAAATATTGAAGTTAATTTCATATCTTGAGCTCTCAGAACATGATTTACAACTGATGGCAAAGATCCAGGAGACTGTACATGCTTTCTATATCTGTAGTCACTTCATAATTAAACATTCCTTTCTGTATGTTATATATAAGCTGCCTTCCTATTGGTCGGCTGCATTTCTGGTAATAATGAATTTATATATACATAACGTATGTTTGTTTTGCATGTTTGGCACAGTTTGATACGGATGAGAACAAATATGCAATTATTTGGTATAAATTGAGTCAAGAGTTCATTCTCTAAGTAGCAAAAAGCGTCATTTTAACAAAAATACTTCAGTTTCAAGAGTTATGTACTGTGTAATTACGTGCTTGGCTTCAAGAGTTATGTAGTTTGATTACGTGATTGCCTTTCAAGAGTTATGTACTATGTGATTACGTGCTTTCCTTTCAAGAGTTATGTACTGCACACTTTGTTCCTCCAAAAAACTGTATCTAACTGTTCTTAAACCACGCTTGAAGACCTATGGTTACAGAAGCTTTGAATACTCTGCATGGCTCTTATCAATGGAACAAGTTACTAGATCACATTCGAACATGCTCTAAACTTTCTACTTTCAAAAGTTTACTTAAGACCCATTTTTTCACATGTACTTTTGTAAGTTAATTTGCTTTCTATGTAAAGCGCCTTGAGCAGTGACTTTTGTCTACTGATTTGGCGCTTTTATTATTATTTCTGTATGGATGTCTGACAATTCATTTTGTAATTTTCACAGAAAATGGATGTTAATGGAGATGGGGTTGTATCGATTGAGGAATTCATCGACTGTTGTAAAAAAGTAAGTTTCCTGATATTTGGCAGTAAAAAATTCATCATAATTTCTTCATTCTCCATTAGGCATATTTCTTTGGCAGAAAATAAGATTTCACGAACAAATTTGAAAAAAAAAACTATGAGACATAATTATCATGATATCCGCAGCAGCAAAAAAGAAACAGAAGGAATTGGCTTGTGAAATGTTTGTAACAACGTAATTTGTGAATGAATGTTAAATAAATCTACATAACTCTAAATAAAGGTGAGTTAGGCACCACGTCGTGGACTGAAACGAAGAGCTGCAGCAGCTGCAAGTTCCCCGCAGCAAGGCTGAATCAACGTCAAACAATAGATGGTTTATCTCTGCAGACCAAATATAGAGTGCCTATTGCAGGAAACTGCAGGACTCTTTGTGCGTTAAGCTGCACAGAACGAAAGATTTGATTCTACACAGCCTAGACGCAGCCAACCCCGTCAGCGTGCTAATTTTGAAAACAGTGCCTAAGAAAGGTGAAGTTGTCGATTTGTTAGTTGGTGTGCTCTCCTGTCATTCTTGCAATACTCAAGATACGTTGATTCTCAATTAATGCAGAATCATCAATTAATACTTTGTAAATTAATTCTACGATGGTTCAGTCATATTCAGAAGTCTTTAACTATCGCTGGCAATGATGATTATAGAAGACATAACACATCTCAGATCTGACCAAAGCCTGTGCAAACTCCAAAATATTATCTAGCAGCTCAAGGGAGATTTTTATTTGGGGATATGATATTTATGGTGGAATCTGAGAGACTCTTAAAAAACTACATTTTCGACATGAATGATAAAAAGCAAGTTGCAATAAAAAAAAAAGTAAAACATCACAAGTGTAAGAGAAAATTTTCTGTGCAATTAAATTCTACCTAAATTAACCAAGCACTTTCATCTAGCAAGGAATGAATAGAAAACATGTAATTATAGATCATGTGTAAACAATTAAAAATTTGTTGTCTATAATGGCAGAGTGAGAAACTAGGGAAATAAACAAACTCCCTGGGATACCCTGAAGTCTGGAGGAAATTCCCAGGGATGCTGCGAGAGATTTTCAAAGGGCTGTAACAACTAAGCAGTTTAATTTATGTAGCAATTAAATATGACAACTTTTTGCTGCATCGAGTGCTGAGAAACTGCATGCAAGTGAATCAAAATGAAACCTAGTAAATCTTTAAAGGGTTATTCTGATACGCTGAAGTTGGTTGCTTGATAAAATTGAAATATTATACATCTTTTGGTCAAAGCCACTATCCTCATAGCATTTTGTGTGATGGTGGAAGGTATGGAATTTTGCACCTAATTTGGTCATGTTTTGTGAATGGCTACAAGCAGAGTTAAAATGGATGTCGTCATGGCAATCGAGTTGAAACTGTTTTGTTTGTCTTTATAAGTCATTCAACCACAGAGTAAAAATATATATTTTCACAAAAATAGTAGCTTTTTGATGAGATTCTAACTTCAGAGAACCCAGAAGCACTTAAAAAGCCAACGTCCCAATATGTTTCACATTTTCATGGATATTAAACTTACCGGCGCCCACTGAAATTGAACATGATAATTTCATCTATGGAGGATTTGAGAAGTCGGTAATTGCAAATTTTAAATATCCTTGAAACTAGACTGGTTAATATAAATATTCAGATCATTTGCGATTGGTGATTCATGGTTTTATTCAATGATGGGGAAAATAAGAAAATATCAATTTTAATCAAATTTAGGTCTCCCTGTCCTCGACTCCCAGGAAACCTCTCAACCTTTTTGTGTTTTTGATGTATTAACATGCATGCAGGCCTATACAGAGCTGCTGGGTGCTGCGATCACAGTGCTGTTTGCACTTTTCTTAATTCTATTGTACCATACGGTGATAGTGAGAATGCTAGACTCTAGAAGCAAGAGCCACCTGTTATTGTCACCTGCAGGATAATTACAAATAACAAACTGTTCCGTTTCATAATCATAAATAAAAATCCTTACATGACTCATTAGGAATTCAGATTGCTCTTAAAGTATTAAAGCAGTCAACATGAAAGCAGAGAACATGAGATTTTTTTCTTTTTCCCCACGAAAGTAGAGAAACAGGAATAAGGTGATATTTACACAACCCCTAGTGAACAATTTTAAACCAAACTTTATTATTTATTTGAAAAGAAATTTTTAGAGGAAGATGTGTAAAATGTTCCAATTTGCCAGTCATCCATGTATCCCTTAAAAATCTCATCAAAAAAGTACTTGTTTAAAACTTGAATCCAGAGTCCTGCTATTTCAATATTTATAGTCACCTCTGTATGAAAGCTAGAACACTAAATTTTCTTGTTCTTTCCCTTTTTTCCAGGATGAAACTATAACCAGATCGATGCATGTGTTTGACACCATACTCTGAGGAATCGATGCGACTCCCCCGGGGCAAGACCTGATGCTTTACATCAAAGAAGCGTGATGTCACATCATTGAAAAAAGGGGCGACGACACTCTCTGTCACAAAGAGGCCACAAGTTATTATTTCTTTTTACAGGATCATTTGGTTCTTGCTACAGACGTGACCAAAACGACTATTTGCGGTGTACTTCTCGGGATCACTAAAACTTCATCCATAAATGATTTGTCTTGGTTTATATGATTTCATTTTCTTGGTTATGTTTTTTTGAGTATATTAAGCTTCCATTATATTTTCATGAGGTGCATTCTTGTAATTAAATACTTTAAAACTAAGATTTGAGAAAATTAAATACTTAACAATCGTTAGTATGTCGTTATTAAGAGAATTATCGATAGAGAAGGGAGAGTATTTAAATGGATTAGCTCTAGTCAATTGTAATTAAACAGTTTAAAAACAGAGTTTGTATGATTCGAGTCAATCGAATAACGATTTGTTTGTAACTTGTAGTGAGCAGCCGAATACAAAATGTGACTCTGAGTGTCTGACATGCACTGGTAAAAGTACAGCTAGCTGTAGAGAGCATCAATTGCTCTCAGCCAATAGGATTATAGAATGTACATGTATGTGGCCTGAAAGTTCATTTGAAAGAACAATTCAACTTCACAAGACTGCATGGACACTCTTTTGTAGTTTAATGTTTCAAAATTCTCTAATTTGTGTGAAATGTGGAGACAACTTACACTTTACTGATTTTTTTTTATTGGTTGGCTTAATTTATATTAAAACACCACAAACACTATGCCCCTCCCACACTACCTCCTCAGTATGTAGTAATATGTTTATTGTAGCACGATATGTTAAAACTTCTAACCATAACAAGCCTGCTTGGCATTAAATGAGATTATCTGCGATAATCCGGACTGACAAGAAGGGAGGAGGTTCATTGGAGAGCCTTCACCCCTGGGGTCAATGAGGGGACAGTGGGGGGTCAATGAGGGGACAGTGGGGGGGCCAAAGAGGGGCATTGGGAACTTGGGATAAATAATAATTCATTTTCATCTTCATAATGTAGCTTAAGATAAACAAGAAAGGGGCCCCATTGACTTACTCTTCCCCAGGGTCCCCCCTCTCCCCCACCTGGTTCTCAATGCCACTGGCGATAATATACAACAAAGGACAAGTATGTGGTGCACAAATTATCTTTGAAGGTTGCTATGGCAATAATTCATGTAGGCTATATGTAATCATTAAAATGAAGCCCTTCAGGTAAAACTATCTAGTCTTCATTTTGTCTGTTATGCTAATGAAGTTTTATTGGAGAGGTGAACTTCAGTTTGATTTGATGAATTATTCATGTTACTGAGGAAGCCATCGAAATTGGCCCATCAATCACTAATGTCGAGAGTCTGATCTCTGAATTTCACCGCTAGGCTAGGCCGATATATTTACAAATGTATGTTTGATGTAATTTACCCAGAAGCTAATTCTTCTTATCACAATATGCCAAACCTTTTCTTGAGAATATGCAACAATGAATTGAGATGTTTTAAACGTAAATATCATGAAGCGACAATCTAGAAAAGACGCTGTTGTTTACAGGTTGTAAGTAAATTAACAATGGATAATTGTCAGAACTCCTTTGTTCTTATAAAAAGTTTTTTGTTTGTTTTTTGGAAACATATGCAACTAGACGAATTTCAAATTTAAATCTGGGAGTAACATATTTCTGGCTTCTATTATTCTATTAAAAACAATGAGGTCCTGTCTGCAATGCTTGTAAATTCAATTGAAGTTTTGAAAACTAAATATAATGTTTTGTCTATTCACAGCTGATCATTCAAAACTTCAAAAAAATATTCCTTTTGACGTAAATATCAATATATTTTACAGCCTGGCTATGCATGCATCATATTTAACGTATAGTTATTGGTTTGTCTATTTGGCATATAGTGATTGGGATGGAAGTGTTCACTAAGCCTTATTAAATAACTGTTTGTATACACTCGTTCTGCTTAGTATGCAAACATTCCTTAAAAAATGTTTTAATGTCTGCAATGATTGTTCTGAATCTACAAAAGAAATTTTCACTGTACGATTGTTGACCGATCTGCGGTGTTTATAGAAGGAGGAAACTTGTACAGCTCTCCTTGTGGTTACTCTTTATAGTTAAACTCAAACCGTTTTTGGCTATGAAAGATCATGTAGTGTATCTGTCCTTTACATTTACACAGTGAATCGTTGGTCAGGACCATGTGTGGTATCTTCTACTCCCAATCGAAGGGAAGTTGTGATTTCCATTTGTCATTAAACACCATCATAAAAGTCTCATTTCTAAAGTCTTGATAAAAGGGGACTGTGGGTTGAGAGTGGATCAAGTTGAAATTTTTTTCTTTTTTTTTTTGTGCCCATGCTCTAGCATGGGGGACTTTTCTTCATAAGTAGTACCTTTTAAGCTCAGACCATTTCCCACGATTTAACTAATCCAAAAGAAATTTGAATAAAGAATTTTATAATATTATAATAGTTATTATAATAACGTATATGTGATATTGAAGAACACATGGAGAGCGTTGCTTAATAAGTAAAATGTGCAAGAAATGAAACACATTGCATATTTGAAAGAAAAGAATTGGATTTAGACCTCAATCTATCTCATTACCTTTGCAAGCTGAACATGCAAAGACTTCTTAGTTGATACGATTCAAAGATGGTTCGTGCCCACTAATATTACAAGTGTGCACTAGGACACTAGTATTTTCTTTATAACATTGACTGGTAAATTGTTAATATCAAGTTGACATGGTGTTAATTATATAGCATGTGATAGTATTCATTTGGTGGAATTAACAAGTTTTGGTTTGTAAGAGTTTTAATTGTCTGATATCAGTTTATAGCACTAAAACACAGCTGGTTCATGCTAACTAGCTAGCTCAAAGACTTTTTATCCAGGATGCTGCCATTTTTAGTATTGCCTAAGTTTTGTTTGATATTTTTTAATATTTTCATCTTTTCTTTGGATAGATCATGGTGTCTTTCATTGGCTTTGTTATAAGACCCTTTGTCATCATGTTTTGGGGTTTTGTAAATATCACATTTTATGGATGACAGTGCAAATTTTAACTCCTCCCTCCCTCCCCCTCCCTCCTTCCTTCCCCGTTCCCTGTTAGATGATCTGCCACCAGTATCACCGTTTGATGTGAATTGTAAATAGTGTATAATATTGTCTTCACAAAGTGCTTGCACAGATGCATGCTTCATTAATACTAGAGTATATTTTAAGTATAAGAAAATTGTCCATAGTAACATGTCCATAGTACCCCTTCGCATCCGACATGAAACCCTCGAGATTATAACCACCCGCCTGAAACTGAACTATCAAATTCTCAGAAATGTCATTCACTTTCAGAGACATGCACCAGGGGAGGAGTAGGGGTGGGGGTGGTGCTAGGATGGAGGACAAATGTCAGGAGTGTAGCTGTTCTCTAACAATCCAACATTTCCATCCCATAGTATTAAGTAAGTGGGCTGTTGATGCAAGCTGTTATCTTGGGGACAAAATGACTGGTCTTTAAATATATGAGAGATATCGCTCCCCTTGCCACCACCCTCTTTCAAATAAATTCTTGACTGACAATACCTTCATTTCCCCCCTCCCACCCCCTCAAAGGCCCCTCCCCCACATCCCTAGGGGAGTGTCATAAGTAATATTTTTTAAAGTGTTGTCATCAGCTGTCTGGCTGATTATATGAATATTAAGATTATGAATATTAAGGGATAAATATTCTATTACAAGATGCAGCAGATATTACAGACATTTGCTTTTGTGTTTGTAGTAAAATAAATGTGAATCTTAAATTAATGCCTCTCCCCCCTCCCTCCCCTCCTCACTCCCTCCCCTTGCTATAAAATAGTTCTATTCTTATTGAAATGTATAATGACAGGAACAAGTTTAGTGTTGTCCTTGTGTTCATCAACTGCGTAACTAAACTTTCTACATAGTGGTATGATTGTATCTTGTTGGTATCATTGACATGGTACGGCACAGTCAGATTCTTTTCCTTCCTCACATAGTGTTAAAGCCTTCATTATTTTAACTATTTTAATTCCAAGATGATAATATGTGGATAATATTGAAATAACAGATTTTATGTCTGTAAAAAAAAAAGACAAAATATTTATTATTATTTCCAGGAGTTTTATTTCAACATTCATATGGGACATGAATAAATTCATGTCAAACACTGAGCCTTTGTGTGATTTTTCAACTTATTTATTGAAAAGAGCTTTTTTGGGTTTGAACCAAAGAGTACACCACTCCATGCGTCACAATCAATCATTTGTATAATTTCTACATGATATACATTAAATTCCCCATGATCAAACCACATTATGGACAGAGTCCATAAGTACACTGAAAACTAACTTTTTGCATTTCATAAGTTCATTTATTTCCAGTATAAATATAAATATTTATAAACAGGACATCAAAAGTGAGCATGTAATAAGAAAATATTATTTTAAAATGTTAGTGTACATAAAAACAAAAACAAAATATATATATATTACAAGTGTAGCTGTCTACAATAAAATACTGCAGCAAGCTGTGGCTGAAAACATGGATAATATTGCAAGGTGTGGCTTAAAAGCAATAGATGTAAACATCTCCTTATGTTCAACGAAACATTTTGAATGATAAAAGATTGCAATCGAGTCCACTACTTTCAGAATTAAGGTCTGTTCTCTAAAAGGCAGAGAAATTTCCTTCTAAAAGTCACTTTCCTTTAAAAGCGATTCTTGAAAAGCAGAAAGAAATTGATCGCAATCATAAATTTGCTCTGCGATATGCCTCCGTAGATGTAAAATGATGTTATTACTCTATTCATTTTGTTATCAAATACTTAACTCAACTTCAAGACCTTTCCTGGCCCCTTAAATATCAATGTCGCATTGCATGACTTTTACCAAAATCCCTGAGTGAGGTTGACAACGCTGCACATCTTCTTACCGTTCCTCTGAAGCTGCTTCTAGAAATACTGAAAGGTTGATCGGCAATAAAAATGAGGTATGAAACCTGGAAACAAGAGGTAAAAAATAGTTGTATGATTTATCGCCACAAATTCTGGATATGGTAATAGTCCCCAAGTATTAGGGTTTAGATAACATAAAATTGTTGAAGGATATGAAATATGACAAACTCTTAGAGCAACTACCATGGGCTTGCCTCTTCAAGATATTTTAATATCCTCCCATAGTGAAGATACCTAAAAACAAATTCATTCTTTGATGTTCAACTGGCTACATTTCGAATTAGCCACAATGCAAATGGCAGGTACCATTATGTATGTGGAAGGTACCATCATCCTGGAAGGGGAACTTTTCAAAAGTCATTAGTATTGACCTACGGAGGCAAAAGGATGCCATGATGAATTGTATTTTTTTTATCCCTTCTGGATGATCAGAAGGATCCCTTAATCCATATGCATGACCATTAAGATCGTTATGTCTCAGAAATTCGATATTTTCCCCCAAAGTTTGTAAGGCCTTAGGATTTGTCAACATTGGACCCAAATCGCGACTTTTTCGATTCTTGCCAGAATCACACATAGCTGGACTTGGGCGACATTCTAATCATATACCAGAGATAATTTCGTTAGTGTTCATCCCTATATTAGCCAAACAACATATTTAGTAGTAAATTTTGATCATAATGTTACGATTATATTTTATCAGTTTCCCCGCTTAAAATGTAATAGAACAGACTTCATAGAACAGCATCATGCAATGTTCTTTGCTATTTCCATGGAGAAGCTCTCAGCTTTAAGCATATTTCGAAGTTTTTCCAAAAACGAGCTTGCGTACCTACATACACATGTTATATAAATGTCGTTACACGGCATCCGTAGTGACATCGTTTTTTGTGAAAATATCCTTTTTCTCCATGCCTTTACTCTGCGATCCAAAGATATCTTTTAGAATGGTTGTGATAATGGTAACATCTAAAGCATTCTGAGTGGTATTTCTATATTCTGTGAAATGATCTCTTTGAGAAATCAATGGATAATTTTCCCGTACGTTTTCACGGTAGGCCCCTTCGTTCAAGGTCACCGGATGACTAAAACATTAGGTTCAAAATATCCCGATTCTGGTCCCCGTTTGCCACACTTACCGCGACAATTCCTCGCTACGTATCTACGGTGTCTTCTAAATGACATCATTATAAACAACGTTCTACATCATCCATAAGGTCTTTATTGTCTTTCTTACGTCATTTCTTAATACTTTTCTACGTATTAAGAAAATTAAGGAAAAATAACCAATGAACGTCTAGAACTCAACAACCTCAAATCTCCTTCTATAAGCGACCAATTTATTTTGGAATTGGGTGTTGTGTGGGGGCGTGGGGGCCAAAAACCTGATTTGCAGTTTTTCCAAAACTGACCCAAAATCGATTTCACCCAAATGACGTAACAGTCAGGTCCAAATCTGCTTCCGTTCTGGAGATACGTGGTCCCAAAGGATCCGATAGAAATACATGTTCTTTATAAGTGCAAAATTCGGAAAACCCCTTCTTTTCAGCCCACTCAAATTTGTCCCATTTATTCATAAATGTCAAGATAAAACTCAAGATGACAAACAAAGGTTTGATTTGACTGCTTTGAAATCACGTATCACTGGCAAGATGCGTCAAGCGCCCTTTTATTTCGCTCAGTTTGCAACTTTTCAGAGGAACAATAGAAAACGGAAAAACTTTTAGGGACAACAAAAGGTTTTAATCCTTTGTTCGTCGTAAAAGTTTTTCGCTCTTACTTTTTCGAGTTTGAGGTGCAAAAATTTGTTGTCGCAAAATCGATAAATGTGTATCTTTTCTGGTAGTTCGCGACACGCTGATTACGAATCTGAAGTTTATTTTGGAATTGGGTACCAAAAAGAAGTACTTTTTTAACTTTTCAGACAAAAAACCTATTTTTGGCGCAAATAAAAATTGCCAAAAATTGACCCAAAATCGATTTAGCCCAAAAGACGTAATAGGAAGTAATCGATGCTCAGGAGCCCAAATCTGCAACTCCCAGGTCCATATCTGCTTCCGTTCGTGAGATACGTGGTCCCAAAGTACAAGATAGAAATAAGTGTTCTTTATAAGTGCACAAACCCCCTCTTTTCAGCCCACTCTCTTGTCCTCTCTGAAACACCCATCGACATTAAAATTAGACGTGGAATAGAAGACACCCTTGTCTTTGTTATACACCAATTTCGTGTAATTATCTGACCGGGAAAGGCTTTTTTCGCTCAGTTTGCAACTTCAGAGGAACAAAAGAAAAGCGAAAAACTTTTCGGGACAACAAAAGATTTAAGCCCTTTGTTCGTCGTAAAAGTTTTTCGCTCTTCATTTTTCTTGATCGAGGTGAAAAAAATTGTTGTCGCAAAAGCGATAAATGTGTATCTTTTCTGGTAGTTCGCGACACGCTGATTACGAATCTGAAGTTTATTTTGGAATTGGGTGTTGTGTGGGGGCGTAGGAGGCAAAAAAACTGATTTTGCCTGCTTTTTTTCCAAACCTGTTTTTGCCAAAATTTACCCCAAATCGACCGAAAATCGATTTCGCCCAAATGACGTAACCGGGGGTAACCGATGCTCAGGAGCCCAAATCTGCAACTCCCAGGTCCATATCTGCTTCCGTTCGAGAGATACGTGGTCCCAAACGACCCGATAGAAATACGTGTTCTTTATCAGTGCAAAATTTGGAAAACACCCTCTTTTCAACCCCCTCTCTTGTCCTCTCTGAAACACCCATCGACATTAAAATTAGACGTGGAATAGAAGACACCCTTGTCTTTGTTATACACCAATTTCGTGTAATTATCTGACCGGGAAAGGCTTTTTTCGCTCAGTTTGCAACTTCAGAGGAACAAAAGAAAAGCGAAAAACTTTTCGGGACAACAAAAGATTTAAGCCTTTTGTTCGTCGTAAAAGTTTTTCGCTCTTCATTTTTCTTGATCGAGGTGAAAAAAATTGTTGTCGCAAAAGCGATAAATGTGTATCTTTTCTGGTAGTTCGCGACACGCTGATTACGAATCTGAAGTTTATTTTGGAATTGGGTGTTGTGTGGGGGCGTAGGAGGCAAAAAACCTGATATTGCCTGCTTTTTTTCCAAACCTGTTTTTGCCAAAATTTACCCCAAATCGACCGAAAATCGATTTCGCCCAAATGACGTAACCGGGGGTAACCGATGCTCAGGAGCCCAAATCTGCAACTCCCAGGTCCATATCTGCTTCCGTTCGGGAGATACGTGGTCCCAAACGACCCGATAGAAATAAGTGTTCTTTATCAGTGCAAAATTTGGAAAACACCCTCTTTTCAACCCCCTCTCTTGTCCTCTCTGAAACACCCATCGACATTAAAATTAGACGTGGAATAGAAGACACCCTTGTCTTTGTTATACACCAATTTCGTGTAATTATCTGACCGGGAAAGGCTTTTTTCGCTCAGTTTGCAACTTCAGAGGAACAAAAGAAAAGCGAAAAACTTTTCGGGACAACAAAAGATTTAAGCCTTTTGTTCGTCGTAAAAGTTTTTCGCTCTTCATTTTTCTTGATCGAGGTGAAAAAAATTGTTGTCGCAAAAGCGATAAATGTGTATCTTTTCTGGTAGTTCGCGACACGCTGATTACGAATCTGAAGTTTATTTTGGAATTGGGTGTTGTGTGGGGGCGTAGGAGGCAAAAAACCTGATTTTGCCTGCTTTTTTTCCAAACCTGTTTTTGCCAAAATTTACCCCAAATCGACCGAAAATCGATTTCGCCCAAATGACGTAACCGGGGGTAACCGATGCTCAGGAGCCCAAATCTGCAACTCCCAGGTCCATATCTGCTTCCGTTCGGGAGATACGTGGTCCCAAACGACCCGATAGAAATAAGTGTTCTTTATCAGTGCAAAATTTGGAAAACACCCTCTTTTCAACCCCCTCTCTTGTCCTCTCTGAAACACCCATCGACATTAAAATTAGACGTGGAATAGAAGACACCCTTGTCTTTGTTATACACCAATTTCGTGTAATTATCTGACCGGGAAAGGCTTTTTTCGCTCAGTTTGCAACTTCAGAGGAACAAAAGAAAAGCGAAAAACTTTTCGGGACAACAAAAGATTTAAGCCTTTTGTTCGTCGTAAAAGTTTTTCGCTCTTCATTTTTCTTGATCGAGGTGAAAAAAATTGTTGTCGCAAAAGCGATAAATGTGTATCTTTTCTGGTAGTTCGCGACACGCTGATTACGAATCTGAAGTTTATTTTGGAATTGGGTGTTGTGTGGGGGCGTAGGAGGCAAAAAACCTGATTTTGCCTGCTTTTTTTCCAAACCTGTTTTTGCCAAAATTTACCCCAAATCGACCGAAAATCGATTTCGCCCAAATGACGTAACCGGGGGTAACCGATGCTCAGGAGCCCAAATCTGCAACTCCCAGGTACATATCTGCTTCCGTTCGAGAGATACGTGGTCCCAAACGACCCGATAGAAATACGTGTTCTTTATCAGTGCAAAATTTGGAAAACACCCTCTTTTCAACCCCCTCTCTTGTCCTCTCTGAAACACCCATCGACATTAAAATTAGACGTGGAATAGAAGACACCCTTGTCTTTGTTATACACCAATTTCGTGTAATTATCTGACCGGGAAAGGCTTTTTTCGCTCAGTTTGCAACTTCAGAGGAACAAAAGAAAAGCGAAAAACTTTTCGGGACAACAAAAGATTTAAGCCTTTTGTTCGTCGTAAAAGTTTTTCGCTCTTCATTTTTCTTGATCGAGGTGAAAAAAATTGTTGTCGCAAAAGCGATAAATGTGTATCTTTTCTGGTAGTTCGCGACACGCTGATTACGAATCTGAAGTTTATTTTGGAATTGGGTGTTGTGTGGGGGCGTAGGAGGCAAAAAACCTGATATTGCCTGCTTTTTTTCCAAACCTGTTTTTGCCAAAATTTACCCCAAATCGACCGAAAATCGATTTCGCCCAAATGACGTAACCGGGGGTAACCGATGCTCAGGAGCCCAAATCTGCAACTCCCAGGTCCATATCTGCTTCCGTTCGGGAGATACGTGGTCCCAAACGACCCGATAGAAATAAGTGTTCTTTATCAGTGCAAAATTTGGAAAACACCCTCTTTTCAACCCCCTCTCTTGTCCTCTCTGAAACACCCATCGACATTAAAATTAGACGTGGAATAGAAGACACCCTTGTCTTTGTTATACACCAATTTCGTGTAATTATCTGACCGGGAAAGGCTTTTTTCGCTCAGTTTGCAACTTCAGAGGAACAAAAGAAAAGCGAAAAACTTTTCGGGACAACAAAAGATTTAAGCCTTTTGTTCGTCGTAAAAGTTTTTCGCTCTTCATTTTTCTTGATCGAGGTGAAAAAAATTGTTGTCGCAAAAGCGATAAATGTGTATCTTTTCTGGTAGTTCGCGACACGCTGATTACGAATCTGAAGTTTATTTTGGAATTGGGTGTTGTGTGGGGGCGTAGGAGGCAAAAAACCTGATTTTGCCTGCTTTTTTTCCAAACCTGTTTTTGCCAAAATTTACCCCAAATCGACCGAAAATCGATTTCGCCCAAATGACGTAACCGGGGGTAACCGATGCTCAGGAGCCCAAATCTGCAACTCCCAGGTCCATATCTGCTTCCGTTCGGGAGATACGTGGTCCCAAACGACCCGATAGAAATAAGTGTTCTTTATCAGTGCAAAATTTGGAAAACACCCTCTTTTCAACCCCCTCTCTTGTCCTCTCTGAAACACCCATCGACATTAAAATTAGACGTGGAATAGAAGACACCCTTGTCTTTGTTATACACCAATTTCGTGTAATTATCTGACCGGGAAAGGCTTTTTTCGCTCAGTTTGCAACTTCAGAGGAACAAAAGAAAAGCGAAAAACTTTTCGGGACAACAAAAGATTTAAGCCCTTTGTTCGTCGTAAAAGTTTTTCGCTCTTCATTTTTCTTGATCGAGGTGAAAAAAATTGTTGTCGCAAAAGCGATAAATGTGTATCTTTTCTGGTAGTTCGCGACACGCTGATTACGAATCTGAAGTTTATTTTGGAATTGGGTGTTGTGTGGGGGCGTAGGAGGCAAAAAACCTGATTTTGCCTGCTTTTTTTCCAAACCTGTTTTTGCCAAAATTTACCCCAAATCGACCGAAAATCGATTTCGCCCAAATGACGTAACCGGGGGTAACCGATGCTCAGGAGCCCAAATCTGCAACTCCCAGGTCCATATCTGCTTCCGTTCGTGAGATACGTGGTCCCAAAGTACAAGATAGAAATAAGTGTTCTTTATAAGTGTACAAATTGGAAAACCATTTCTTTTCAGCCTCCTCTCTTGTCCTCTCTGAAACACCCGTCGACATTAAAGTTAGACGTGGAGTAGAAGACACCCTTGTCTTTGTTAAACACCAATTTCGTGTAATTATCTGACCGGGAAAGGCTTTTGTCTATATGATTTCTATTTTTGTTCATAAATCATAAATCAGGTTTTTTTGCCCCCCCCCCCCCCCCACTGCACGCCCACACACAACACCCAATTCCAAAATAAACTACATATTGGTAATCAGCGTGTCGCGACCTACCAGAAAATATACACATTGATCGCATGTGCGACAAAAAAAATTCACCTAAAAAAACCGTTAGCAGTTTTTGCCAAAATTTTGGCCAACATTTGACCATTTATTCATAAATGTCAAGATAAAACTCAAGATGACAAACAAAGGTTTGATTTGACTGCTTTGAAATCACGTATCACTGGCAAGATGCGTCGAACGCCCTTTTATTTCGCTCAGTTTGCAACTTTTCAGAGGAACAATAGAAAACAGAAAAACTTTTAGGGACAACAAAAGGTTTTAATCCTTTGTTCGTCGTAAAAGTTTTTTGCTCTTACTTTTTCTTGAGGTGAAAAAACTGAATGTCGCAAAATCGATAAATGTGTATCTTTTCTGGTAGTTCGCGACACGCTGATTACGAATCTGAGGTTTATTTTGGAACTGGGTGTTGTGTGGGGGCGTGGGGCCCAAAAACCTGATTTGCAGTCTTCCAAAACTGACACAAAATCGACCCAAAATCGATTTCGCCCAAATGACGTAACAGGGAGTAATCGATGCTCAGGAGCCCAAATCTGCAACTCCCAGGTCCATATCTGCTTCCGTTCGGGAGATACGTGGTCCCAAAGGACCCGATAGAAATACGTGTTCTTTATAAGTACACAATTTGGAAAACCCTCTCTTTTCAGCCCACTCTCTTGTCCTCTCTGAAACACCCATCGACATTAAAATTAGACGTGGAGTAGAAGACACCCTTGTCTTTGTTATACACCAATTTCGTGTAATTATCTGACCGGGAAAGGCTTTATGTCTATATGATTTCTATTTTTTTCATAAATCATAAATCAGGTTTTTTGGCCCCCCTGCACGCCCACACACAACACCCAATTCCAGCCCAAAATCTGCAACTCCCAGGTCCATATCTGCTTCCGTTCGGGAGATACGTGGTTACTTTTTCTCGAGGTGAAAAAACTTTTTGTCGTGTACCTTTTCTGGTAGTTTGCGACACGCTGATTACCGTAGTGTTAAAGTGTAGACTTACTTATTCTTTTATTCTTAGCTTGTAAATATAAGTTAGTCTTCTCTTTCTTTCTTGTTTAATCCTGTATTTATTGCTTTCTAGTAGGTTTGTAAAGTGAAAATGTGAATAAACTGAAATAAATATTGGAAATGAGCAATATTTCTCAACAGTTACAGTGGTCAGTGCCCGTATCTGAAGAGCAAGACAAACTCCTTATCTAGGGTTCAACCCCAGTGAAGGCAGTTTTCCTTTTGCTATTCTTATACCCCTTTCCTTCCATCATGAACCTCAAATATTAGAAACAAGCATTATTTCTCAAGAGATACAGTGGCGCAGTGGTCAGTGCCGGTACCTGAAGAGCAAGACAAACTCATTGTCTTTGGCTCAAAACCCAGTGAAGGCAGTTTTCCTTTTACTGTTCTTATACCTCTTTCCTTCCATCATGAACCTCAAATATTAGAAACAAGCATCATTTTCAAGAGATACAGTGGCGCAGTGCCGGTACCTGAAGAGCAAGACAAACTCATTGTCTAGGGTTCAAACCCCAGTGAGGGCAGTTTTCTTTTTGCTGTTCTTATACCTCTTTCCTTCCATCATGAACCTCAAATATTAGTTACAAGCATTATTTCTCAAGAGATACAGTGGTCAGTGCCGGTACCTGAAGAGCAAGACAAAGTCATTATCTTGGGTTCAAACCCCAGTGAAGGCAGTTTTCCTTTTACTATTCTTATACCTCTTTCCTTCCATCATGAACCTCAAATATTAGTTACAAGCATCATTTCTCAACAGATACAGTGGCGCAGTGGTCAGTGCCGGTACCTGAAGAGCAAGACAAACTCATTGTCTTGGGTTCAAAACCCAGTGAAGGCAGTTTTCCTTTTACTGTTCTGATACCTCTTTCCTTCCATCATGAACCTCAAATATTAGAAACAAGCATTATTTCTCAACAGATACAGTGGTGCAGTGGTCAGTGCCGGTACCTGAAGAGCAAGACAAACTCCTTGTCTAGGGTTCAATTCCCACAGAACGCATGTCTATGGTTCAAGTCCAGCCAGAGCCTTTTAATTTTCTGTTCTTTGGAGGACGTGGAAGTATAAAGGTAAAAAACGAAGTTATTTCATTGGGAACCGAAATGGTGTAATTGGTAGTTCCGTATGCGATTAGAAATTTCTGATCGGCTGGGTTCAAGACCAGCCAGGGTGAGTGAGCGTTGGCAAAAGGAGTTCGCCGGCCCCCCTCCCCCTGACAAGGTTCCCAAGCGGACAGGGGAGTTCGCCGGCCCCCCTCCCCCTGACAAGGATCAGTGGAGAAAATGTTTTATTAAAACACTAAGTCCAAACAAGTGGATCTTTAAATATTTGAAAAGCATGCTTTCTCCCACCTAATGGCCTAGTGGTAGAGAAAACGTTTGGGCAGCAGCAGGTCCCTGGTTCAATCCCAACTACTGCTTTCTTTTCATCAAAATATATCCTACCTTGCTTAGCAGCTTGCAGAAAACTCAGCAAACAAAATGTTTTTTAAAAAATTCAATACATGTATCAAAAAATACATCCACTTTATTTATTTATGTAGGACAAACCATTCCATAGCAGGTGAATTAAGTACAAGTTCTAACCATACCTTAGATGTAGATAGTTGTTAGAGAAGTATTACATTTGCTTTTAATATATTTAAAGTTAAAAAAGGATATTTTAAACATGAACTTGGAACTTTTTCATGCCAAATCTGTTCAGTGACAGGACTTTTCTCTAGTTCAATCACCACCCTTATCCTGTCCCGAAACAAAATTTTCAAATGAAAATAATCTCATAACAGACCACAGAATTTAAAATAAACTTTTTTAAGCAAACTAATGCAAAATAACTTCCAAGTCATTCCCCCCCCCCACCTCCCCTACACACACAACACACACACATATGCATTACTCCATTATCTTAGCAAGTGTATAAATACACATGCCTGTGCACTATGCAACAAAAGATGTTCATATGATGGGCTTTAGGATTTACTTCAATGCATGGATATTATTTACTCATTTTCAAAAAAAAATTTGACAAATGTTGCAATTTCCTTATGATGATTGTCAATATTACATCAATGCAGATATTTGAACCTAAGAGCCACTCCAATGTATGATTCTGCATCACTTTGTTGATCCAAAACAAAAGCAAAGAATTAAATGATTGCAGAAAATATATCGAAAGATTATAGTCAAATATGGATGTATGTCCATCGTACAAATGACTGGAATTGTTTCCCCTTCTAGCACCTCCTTTCCTAGAAAGTATAGTGCAGTGAAGAAAGGGGGTGGGGGGGGGGGGAGGAGAGGATGCAAAAATGCATTGTGGCTTCGATGATGTAACATGAGCAATTTTCTTCATGAATCTGAAGTAATGTATAGTAAGGGTGTACAACATACTTGATCTTAGTAATACAGTGAAAAGCAGTGTGATGTAAAAAAAAATCAATTTACAACAACAGAGGCTGTCCTGAAATGACCATTGACCTCATAAACAGGCTTCTTGTACTAAATGTGATAGATACATCAACAAACTAAATATGACATCTGTCCTTGCTGAAATATTTGGAAAATAAGCATGTTTTTCATATTTTGACCCCTAGTGAACTCATACGACCATTGATCTCCACCCACAACATTAGGCTTCCTGTACTCAAGATGGTATAATTACATACCAAATATGCGATCTTTCCAAGCTTCTCTAGCGATATTATGTTTAAGAAGGTGTGTTAGAGACAGGTAAGAGGGGAGTGAAGTAAATGTTTTGCATTTGCTGATTTCAAATGACCTTTGACCTCCAACAACAGCAATAATAGGCTCTTTAAATATGATATGGTACTCTTACAAACCAAATATGAGATCTGTCCAATATCTTGTTTACAAGGCTTTCACAATTTGACCTGTTGTCCCCAAATGAACTCTGACCTCCACCAAAATCAATAGGCTTCTTTTATTTATTGCTATACATCTTCATACCAAATATGAGATCTCCCCATGCTTCCATATTGAAATATCATCTTTACAAAGTTTCCACAATTTGACCCATGGTGACCCCAAATGACCTTTGACCTCTACCAAAAGCTTCTTGCACTCAATGTGGTACTTTTACAAACATGAGGTCTGCCCATGCTTCTCATCTTGAGATATCATGTTTATAATTTTTTCACAATTTAACACTTGTTGACCCCAAATGACCTTTGACCTTCACCAAAAACAATAAACAGCTTCTTGTACTCATTGTGGTACTTGCAATCTTTAAATATGAAGTTGGTCCAATATTCCCTTTGAGATATCATGTTTACAAGCTGGGCCTCACAAACGCACACACCCACACCCACGCTTTCATGCATGCAAAGGTTACGATTATCATAGAAACCAAAATGGGGAGAACCAGTCCCAGCAGGGACGCAAGACAGTGGTCTATCCACTACGGGAACACAGAGAGAGGCGGACGCGACCAGAGGATGGCCAAGAGAACATCACAGGCAGGGAGATCAAGCACCCGCAGTCCGGAGTGTGGTCGCAGTAGATCCCGATCCCTGAGAGGCCGCAGGAGTAGGAGTAGATGGTCCCCTGGGTCAGACATATCATCTGACTCCTCTGATGATGGAAACCGAAGGGCAAACAAGAGGTATCAATCCCCGAGATGGAGACATGAGGACCAACTAGATGAGGAGGTACCAGAACCTTAATAAAAGATATACAAACAAGAAAACACATTCAAAAACTAGCAAAGTAAAAGAAAACATGGATGGAAATATGAAAGTAACATATATATACCATATACACATAACCCATACACTCACATATATACACATAACCCATACACTATATACTCATATATATACACATAACCCATACACTCATATATATATACACATAACCCATACACTATATACTCAATTATATACATAACCCATACACTATATACTCATATATATATACACATAACCCATACACTCACATATATACACATAACCCATACACTATATACTCATATATATATACACATAACCCATACACTCATATATATACACATAACCCATACACTATATACTCATATATATATACACATAACCCATACACTCATATATATACACATAACCCATACACTATATACTCATATATATACACATAACCCATACACTCACATATATACACATAACCCATACACTATATACTCATATATATATACACATAACCCATACACTCACATATACACATAACCCATACACTTTATACTCATATATATACACATAACCCATACACTCACATATATACACATAACCCATACACTATATACTCATATATATACACATAACCCATACACTATATACTCAATTATATACATAACCCATACACTATATATTCATATTCACATAACCTATACACCAGATACTTAAATATACACATTACCCATACACCATATACTTACACACAACCCATACACCATATACACATACATATATTCACATAACCTATACTCACACACACACACACCCACACCATCATGAATGGCTGCAAGGTTACGTTTATCATCAAAACCAAAATTGATATTTAATCAATTATATAAATATCAATGTCAAAATTCTTCCAATTAACCTTTGAGAAATTCTCAGGGAATTATTTGAACATGCATGTCACTTCCAAGACCCATTGAGCTATACATGATAGTCTGGTGAAAGTGCATGATGAAAGGTTGAATTGTTGACTAACAGATACATGTAAGTTCTTCACGACAGATAAATTACACCACAAAGCAGTGTGCTAACAGTTTTTTTTTTAATTAAAATGTTAAAAATAACTGCTGATTATCATTATTATATTTAAGTCTGTTATTTATAAGCAAGTCTGTTACTTATATAAAAGTCTGTTATTTATATGCAGGTATGTTACTTACTGTATATACTTGGTCTGTTATATGAGTCTGTTATTTATATATACATATATAAGTCTGTTATTTAGGCCTATAAATCTACTCAAATTGGAATTGATCGCCAAATAATATACCTTTGTCACATTGATCATTCATAAATGTTGGGGAATGCAAAGCTTTGACATAACTTTGATTGTTACAAACTACATTAAACTAGGTAAGGTGCTATTACCAAAGAACCTAAGTGAAAGTTTTCACGTCATAAATTAGGTTATATAGGTTCTCACTTAGTAACTTGGGTGCAGTTTCAATCACATTTTACACATCAGTTTATAATCAGGTATGATACTTAACAAAAACAAAAATAGTACAGCTCTACCAGTTCCTACTTTGTAAAATATGTAGGTTTCCACCTAGCAAATAAGGCAATTAGTCCTCACTGAGGAACTAAATAAACAAATGCAGTTCCCACGTTACATATATGGTTAGGTCACCAATGAAAATATTAGTTAAGGTTTGTCTCACCTAACAAGGGGGGTCATCATGTTCCCACCTTATAAATGAGATATAATTTGTCATCACCCACTAAAATAAGGTCATGTTCCAACTTATATAAGTTTCGGACATTACAAATGAGGAAACATTCCCACCTTCATTCATCTCCCAGTTCAGTTTAGTTTTTATTTATTTATTTCCCTTTTATTGTTATTTGTCTGTGTCTGTTAATTTACTTCTGAGATGCCTTTTTCTCTCACAAAAATCTGTCTTCTCAGGCACTGTCTAACACCCCTTCTTTGCTTTACTCCCAAAAGAACAGGTAACAATTTTCCAGACACACTTTGACAACTTGCTTCACGTTTTTTTTATGTCTTCATTTTATTAGTGGATTAAGAGCAACAGTGAATTGTGCCTTTCTGATTTTACAAAATATGTCCCCTCTTTATACTAAATCGCCACTTGAAAGTTAATTAACCTTTTAAGAGAGTGTCATTGAGTCACCTAATTGGAGGTAATGGTCTAAATAATAAGATACATGTTATAATATTCTAGTTTGAAGAAAGAAAAAAAAGTTCAAGAATATTCTAAGCAGATGCCATAAACAACCAGCTGAGTTTAATCCGAAGATATTGTCATGTCTTAAGACTGATTTGAGAAAAACTGGCAGTTCACTAAAATAATAAATAATTATGTAATGAAAACACTTGTATTGGAAACGGTATTGAAGAGAAATTAGTAACTTTTAAAATCAGAAATAGATCAAAGATGTAATTACACTGTTTATGTTCTGCTACGAGCCTGAAATGTTAGGAATTTCTTTCTTTTTTTATCTCTTTTATTTGTTTGTGTGTTTCTGATCCACTGTATATGACTTTATATTTTCAAAAATATCCGATTAATATTTTGGTGAAATGCATGATAAAAGTGTGTGGTCAGCTCTGTATAGTCAATGCAACCAACTCTCTTTTACGGATAGGTGCGGTGCACTCTATTGATATAACGTAACAAAGTGTGTTGTTAATGGAGCATTTCTGATTCAAATTAACTAACGAATGCTAAAACATGTTCAGCAGAAACCGAAAAGAGTTTAAATTGTAAATTACAGAAGAATGCAATAAATAGACATGAACATTTTACTTAAAATTTGACCCTTTTACAAATCTTCCCCCAATCCCCCCTCCCCCCCTTTCTGAGTAAAATCGTCCTCAATTTTCACGTGTCGTGCTATGTAATATTTTAACCCTTTACAGTATTATTAACTTTACATTTCGGTGTTCTAATCTCATGCAATCAATATATTGACATCAAATATTACAATAAGCTTCCCGGTATAAAAAATTTAAATTTTATGGGTTGGTTGCTTCAAATTTTAAACAAAACATATCACAGATGAAATATGAGAGCTATCAAACAGAAATAAATGGGGGTTTTTTTTATCCTCTTTTTAGCCTCCTGCATGACACTTTACAAAGCACGATTAAGTTAAAACTTCGGGGTTGTAGTAAATGTTGGCAGTATCAATCAATTCTGCAATTATTTTCACAGGTTTACCTTTTGCATGCCTCTGAAATTCTCATCATTTCCAGGGGGCAAAAAAGCAGTTGATAGTGTTTCAAAAGGCCCTTGTAGGAGAATAAGATTGATTCCCCCAAGAAAGAATGAAAAAAAGTATGAAGCACACAGTAGGATAGTCTAATTTAAGTACAAAGGTTTAACGAGCTATAAAAAGGAATGAATGTTTAATCTTGATATATGTTATAGTCCAGGCATTAAAGTACAAACATTTTGAGAGCTAGTAATGTGTTTACAGCTGTTCTGGTTTTCAAGATATCTCTGGAATGCTCCTTTATCAAGGCTAAGACTAAACTAAAGACAAAAACTTTACTCCTCGGTGAAGACCTTAAGATACACGTTTATCCATTGTTTAAGAAATTACAACTTAATTCAAGCGAAATCTTTTCTTTTAATTTTAAATATTTGTCCCTGACAAGTTTGAAACACACTGTAACCTTTTGTTTTTGGGACCATAAAAGTGTTACGTCTTGAGTTTCTCTGACATTGCATCATCAGAGGAACTGACCTAATATGCTGAGTATTATACTATACTGTCCAGTCACTTTCATTGATGACCCTCGGCTGATTAAAAGGGTAATTTCTCAAACCTTAAAAGTGATCAAGACATACAACCTGGACTGATAGCAATGTTTTTTTTAAATGTTTTACAACATACCAAACTTAATTATGTGCTGAAAGTCATACTTTAACAAGCCAATATTGATAAAGAATGTAACCTTCACTGTGTAAAACACTACACCCCATTGACAAAGATGCTATATCACACTAACAGAACCTCCACAACTGAAAAATACCAAATGTGTTCAAATGAGCAGGGCCTCCCCATATTGTTGTAGAAACAGATGTAATGTTTGTTATCGTGGGGGTGTTAAATTGCTTTCAAGAGAGCGGGCAGGCTGAAACTCCCTCGGGTGAACCATTGATTAGAATTGGATGCTTCCATGAACAGCTATTGCTATAAAATTCATCGTTTTCCCACTTTCATACATTATCAGCACCAACGTTGGGAGGGAACATTAAATTAGATCCCAAAGTTTTCTTTCCATTCCTTCAACTTGATAGCATTTTTCCATTTTTACTGGGGGGGGGGGGGGTAGGGGTGGAAGAAGGGATTATTTTTGGTGTTTAACAAACACACCTTCTTCCTTGGTATATTTAGTGTTGTAGACATGCTGTTTGTCCAGTGGATAAAGTCGGTCACATTAGAAACCTAGCAATGATTATGAAACCCTGTAATATCTGGCAGGAGGTAGATTCCATCCCTGGCTAAAGTTAGATGGATCTTTTTAACATCATTGAGAACTCTATGATTTTCGCATCTGACATGGTCTAATTTCAATTGTTAAAAAAAATTGGAGACTGATCTCAAACTATAAATTGGATACTAGCCAAACCAACATGAGCAATTAAGCAATTAGCCATTCTGCCTTCTCCCATATGCATATGTGGCAGTTCAGCATGGTAAGATATAAAGCTCACATGCACTTTCCAGGCCTGACATTCCGGACTTGAAAAATGAAAGTTTAAGAAATATATCAAAGTTCACTATGTCTCAAGTTTTTCCAAGAAACGTATTATATGTGTACCCAAAAACTACTTCACAGATGGATTTTATAGGAGAGATTTTTACTGTGGCGTCAGAAAACATAACGGAGCAACATCAAAGTGAAAGTTTCAAAACGAACTAACGTAGAAAATTATGAGATATATCTGTCCAATTAACTCCACAGCCTAATTTAAAATCTAGAAATTAACACCAAAATTATATTTAAGGCAAACAGTTCTTTCTTTTAATTTATACACAATGAATAAGACATTGTCTGTTAAAGTGATTGCAGTGCATAACTATACAGTAAAAATTCTCATTCTGTGTATTTGAGTCTTATAAAATATCTTCAAATGTTTTAAATTTATCCTTTCTTGACCTACAATGCCCTTTCACTGTGACTCTGACATTGCTACTGACCTACCTTGCCGACCTATCGGAAAGATTTGGAAATATTTCTTTGGAATATGGACAACCTATTTAACTATCAGATTGGTTCAAGAATCTTGGTGAATTTATCAAACTTTGTACGACATAAATTCATATTGACCGTCGTTGACCTTTATCCTTAACCCAAAGTGACATTTTTTTTTATTATATTAAAAGATGAAATTTACAACAATGTAAAAGAATCTCAAATCTCACATGTTTTTATGTCACTGTTACTCATGAATTGTTAAAGACAATCCACAATCAAAGAGCATCAAGACAGGAAAAAGAAAAACAATAAAATGTGTTTATCTACGTGGGAGAATCCCATTTGGGTTTTTGCAGCAACTTTCCATTTTACTTATCTTACTTATCTTATTATAACGAGTTCAGCTAGGCCTCTAGCCTTCTATACCCTTAATCTCCCTCTGCAGAACATGACTGGCCTCACTACAAACATGACATTGATCAGTAAAAGATTAGACGAACCGGCACAATTTCAACATGTTTGAAAGGCATGACACGGGGGCCAACTCAAATTAAAGTAGGTATTAAACAATTCAATCCCACCCAGACAGCAAAGTGAAAAAAAAAAACATTTTTACCTATTTATAAGCTATTAAAGGTATTAAACAAAATTAAGTGCATTCTATATTTGGACACACATTTATATCTCATTGCAAATTCCCGACTCCACCTTGTTATTTCATCATAAAATGATCCCACAACTCCTGTAGAGAAAGAGCAGCATAATATAGCAGCATAATGTACGAGCTGTTTCATCAAAATACGGTAAATTTTAAAGATAGTTTTGTCGACAGGATTTCCCCAAGGGGTCTTATAGGAAGCCAACAGAAGCTGATTTGAAGCGACCAATCCACGTTGATGATGGATCGATGAAAACCTGCTTTTCATCACGCCTTATCTTTTAGATGAGGAAGTAAGAGAATGACGGAGTTTGGCAAGCCATTGTCCTACCCATCCCTAGACCCAAGAGTACACCTTCATGTTCGATCTAACAGATGAGAGTGTAGCTCAGAATCTGACTACTTAGGACCCTCAGATATGGAGGTAGGAGAATTAAAGGAACAAAGTTCATCACTTGTAGATGCAAGACAAATCCATTGAAAACAGTAGAACCAAAGCTGAATTTGAAATCAGAATTATCAAATTCACAGTAGAATCTACTCAACAACACACAACACAGTATTTTGGAATCTAGGTCAAAGAGTATCTGGCTCTTTAGGGGTTTTATTCTGCTTTTTCTTTTTCAGACCAATTCTGCTACCTATGTTCACATGGTTGGTTCATTAATTCTTTGGCTCAATTTATTTGGTTATGCAAAAATGCATGGATTTAGAAAACCAATGACTTCAATGGAGTAATGGGTTGAAAACCCTTTTTGGTTCAATTCTAATAAACTTACATGCTAACAAGCTTATCAATTATTTCACAGTCTTAAACATCATGCCTGTCATGTCAAGTGGCTTCCAATTCAACATTTTAACTCAAATTTGGAATCTTTTAGAAAGACATTTCAGATGGAAAAACCATAGATTGCTCTTGGATGAAAAACCCACCAAACTCTGACTGACCTGGGATCGTACCCCAAACCTCCCGATTGTTAAGCCTCATTGCTTCAAATGCTAATCGGCCACCGCACCGGTAGGGACATTCTTACAAATGATATTGCTATCCAGATCTATTACTCTTTCATGTCGTCTAGACTCAGCTGTGTGATTGAGGTCTATGATAAAGCAAATGTTACTGCTCTAAACCACTCCACACCTTGCAATATCAACTGCTCATAATTCATACTGGTCATCAGGACCAGACTGTAAAATATAGACTAGCTTTACAAAGATATTCAAACTTATTGCTTTACGTCGTATTGTGTTCAATTATTGTTGTAATCTGTTCCCCTGTGCTTTATCTCAACCTCCAAATTATCCTGGGCATCCTGTGAATACTCACAACAACAGTCTTTTTATAGTAACACATGAAAGAACAAAAACCTGCTTAATGATGACTGAACAACTATTGTCATTACATTTGGCATCATCTCCCCTTCGCTCCCTATTTTCTCTACTAATGTAGCACTCTCAAAATACTCTGAAATCTTTGTATATCGTAATAGTTATAGACATTAAGGTGCTTTCGGGTTTTACATTTTTTTTTTCCTGAGTTTATTCGTTTCCTCCTTTTTTCCTCCTTTTTTCCTCTCTTTCTTATCCTATCAGTCTCTCTTGTGGTCGCTAGCTGATAAACTACTTTTGTTTTGTTTTTCTAGTGTTCATCATATGTACATGTACTCATTTCAAGTTTGCATATATACCAAATATCAATATTGACTTTTATGTACATGTGAGAAAATATGAATAGAATAGAAAAGAATAGAACAGAATAGAATAGAACTGAATTCAGAATTGAATTTTTGTCCAAAATTTGTGACTTCAGGCACCTGACTTTCCTCATATGACCTCACTGTTCTTTTTCCAATATTCAGGACAGCTACTGCACTCGTTTAAATTTATTTAACAGTTTTAATTATTAGTGGTTGCCTATGCACAGTTGAGTGTGCTTAAGTTGCTGAAGGTATATTTTGCAAGCAAGAAGCTTAGAATAGAGTAGGTCCTCTTTAGCTGAGGAGCATTACAACAGCCTGCATAATTTCCATGTATTTATTTTCCATAATCAAGGAGCTATGATGCCAGAAGCATTTGTATATTAAGAAAAAGCTGTCGAATAATCCACTAACGAGACAACCTCACCTTGAAAAATGTTAACATTTTGCCATTAAATTGACAGGAGATCCACAGACAACCTCTTTCCACCTCTTCTTTACCTCTGTTGCCGTAAGCAACAAGGTGAACGACTTGATTGCATTGGTTACGCTACTGTCAGCCAGGCTAGTGATTGCCAAAGAAAGAAGGAGAAACAGAAAGAGATTGAGGAGACAAATGATATGAAAACTTTAAACATGGAATAAATAAACATTATTGGGAAGTTTTGCTAAAGTTATATAGGTAACTGTGCATCCAAGGGAAGTAAATAATACACTCAGTTTGGTGGGCAATCCATATTTTATAACACCCTGTAAATAATCATGCCAAAATTTTTTATTTTCATTTCAGAGATATGCAGCAATGAGAAAAGAACACTGGGGGACCTCTGGGCCTACCTCAAGGCCTACCTCCAGTAGAAGTTTCAGTTTAGGTTAAATTTTCCTCATGGCATAAATTTACAAGGTATTTTGAAGCAGGAGGGATGGAAGGCTGGACGCAAATTGATGTACGGACACACACAATTTTAATCGCATATTTTCAAACCTATATGTACTATGTTTAGAGTGAATATATAGGAAACAAATTATGCCTGTATTGATTAGAAAGTGAGGGGAGCTAGGTTTTGCATACTTCCTACTGTAGCAGTTCCCCGATGCTTCTTAATCATATCAATTATATACTCTGAAGCCAAGTGATGAAAAGCCATGTATGTAAAGACCAATAGTTTGAATTGGATACTGCACGTAACAGGAAGCCAATGAAGATTCTTAAGAATTGGGGTGATGTGGTCATACCGGTTATCTCTGGTAATCAGGAGTTTTGCTGTTTTGTACTTGCTGGAGATGACCAATGAGTGATTGTGATAAAGTACTACAAATAACTTGTTCTCTCAGCAAAAAACATCATTATCTGCTACATTAAGACATGTTGAAGCCACTGAATCCAATTATGGAAAATAACCAATTTTCCAAAATTATTATTATTAAGTGGACCTAAATACATCTGCTATGAACTCCATGATCTGTTATAGGCAATGACTAAGTGTGGATATTTAGCTTCCTGAAACTGACACGTTATACTCAAGGAATCGAACGTACAGTAGATCTGTTTTTATCAAAAACTTACAACATACTCTGTGCTTAATCAATCAATTTCCATGCGTGGACCTAAATACATCTGCTATGAACTCCATGATCTGTTATAGGCAATGACTAAGGGTGGATATTTAGCTTCCTGAAACTGACAGTGATACGTTTTACTCAAGGAATCGAACGTACAGTAGATCTGTTTTTATCACAAACTTACAACATACTCTGTGCTTAATCAATCAATTTCCATGCAGGGAACAGATACATCACTGACAAGTCACTCTAGGGATGAGTCACAAAAAGGACAAGAATACATATATCTAGTATGGGGGGGGGGGTGTAAGATGCTGTCAACAGGTTTCATGACAGCGTGTATAATGACATTGTGAGATTCTGTTGGTTGTTTTCGACTCCTGATATTGAAATGTGTGAAAGGAGCATCTATCACTACAGGTTGTGTTTTACTGTTCACTTGCTCTTTCCTATTTCTCTACACAAACAGTATCTTGTATTGCTTCTATAACCTGTCTACCTGTCAACACAATTTTGATTGGGATTATGAGCTTCTTTTGAGTCTTACCAAACCAGAATTTGAGAAAGTGTGAAGGAGCATAAATATTTATTTCCACGTACAGATACATCTGATAAGCAAAGTGGTGGCAGAGTTACTCTTTAGGGTCACCAACTAAAATTTTGGAAGGGTTGCCAAAAGTTGCAGGAGGAAAAAAGAAATTGCTGATGTTAGTGGGAGAAAAAAACCTTGAGCACAAATAAATTAGTTTAAAACAAAGAGTTGCAAACTAAAACATAAATTTTGCAACTGTGCACCCTTAATCACATACAATTTCTAAAATGGAAGGGGATTCCTCCAAGAGGAAGGGGACAGGTGTAATGGCCTCCACCTCCATTGTCTTCCAGGTGTGCACCCCCTCGACACACCTCCCTCCCCCTTTCAACCTCATGACAAATTCCAAGACTATTTGCTAGTACAACCTTGTGTTTAGAACTAAGTAAAGACCTACTTTATGGTCTAAATATGCCCTAGAATACACCAATTGATATTTCATCATTCTTCCTGTTTCCTTCTACATTGGAGCCTGCTTCAGCGACCCCAGGGCCACCCTCCACTTTTAAAATATTGTTCATTTTCTTTTGAGCCTCAACAATATCAACCACTGGAATGTCCCTTTAAGTGTATCATGTATAGAATATATAATAACCCATAATTTGGGAATATATGAACATGCATATCATCCACTTACATAAAAAAAGTTGAACCCTCAAAATTATTGTACCTATGCATACATTTTGTGTTGTTTTACATACATGTGTGGACATTACATCTTTCATTTGAAGGTTCACATTTTCAAGTTTGTTTTTAAGCTGCTAAGTTGTGCTAACATTTTGGGGAGATATCTCCTGATTCACTGTGATTCTTCATTTACAAAACTTCCTGCATAAAGTCTCAGTGTTTTACTTATGATTTTTGCAAGCTTCTCTTCCAATGTTAACAGATCATATTTTACACTTGCAAAGGATCTTCGAAACCGTCGTTCAGGATATCTACACAAGTTTGTGGAGATAATTTTGAGACTATCTTTACTTTACACCAACATAAAAACCAACATAAAAAAGTAGGGTTTTTTTTCCACAGTTCACTTCTGTAGCAGCAAGCCATTTGTCTAGCTTGTACATATTATGACTTTATAGACCTTTTGACTAAAATACTAAAAAAAAAAAAAAAAGAATAAAAAAAAAGAGAAGGGAAAAAGAAGCCATGGATTAGAGACTCTCCTCTGTACAGCCTTTGAACACAACAACACAACAGTTACGATATCCTTAATTGCTCAGAGCCAGACAAAGTTGAAAATAAAATGAAGACAAAATGGATAGGAAAGCTTTTATCGTTTGAAGGATACGTGAAACGCATCAGGAGATTAAATGAAATGTGAATGAGTAGAATTTGATGGCAGGGGAAAACAGATGGGCCTTAAGGGGAATCTGACTGTTAAATGAATGAGGCATGTTGCTGTTGGAGTGTCTGTAAAACATAATTGCAGGGTAAAATGTTTAAATGGCAACTTGTTTCTCATTTTAAAAGTCTGCAGTTCATCAGGTTAGTGTCTAGACATGACAATTACTTTTTTTTTGTAGCCTAGGTATTTGAAATGTAAATGAGGGGAATTGAGGGTTTCATCAAAGCAAACATGAGGCCCACAGTTGACAGAGAGAGGAAAATCTCTTGGTTTGGAAAGGCAATGTTAAGTATGTAGAAGAAAAGTTAATGTAATTACTTTTCATGGGGACATGTAGATAAATAAATACCATCCTTTTGCGAACCTGAAAAGGATCGAAACGGAAAAGCTTGTCCAAATATTCAGAGATGAAAATTAGCTTAAAGAGTTAGATCTTTCCAGACGTCAGAATTTTTTTCTATCCTTTTTGATGCTTGCCTAAGGAGATTATATTAGTTTTATAACATTGATAAGTTTTTAAACTACCTTTCATGCATTGTGAGCATTGATTCTAAGGGGTGGGGTTGGTGGGGTCACGGCTCAGTCCTCATGAAAGATTTCACAAATGTTGGGAGTTACTTTTTCTTTCCCAAAATGTTTCAGTGAAAATTCAAACCAATTTTTAGGTTGTGATCCTCACTTTGAAAACCAGGGTTATAAACCATTAACAACAACTAAGTCGATCCAAAGTACATTTCAAATTCGCTTTCAGTTTCTGATAAATGACCATTTCGAATCTCTGCACCTCGTTAATCAAAGTGACATGAGCAATTGACTTCACGCACACACAGCCGGAATCTCAAATAACATGTTTGTACGGACAAGAGGTGTTGAAATACATGCTTGGATTCTAGTACACCTAGTGTTTACATGAAGCTCAATGAATATAAATGAATATACTATAAAAGAAACTCCTCACAGCACAGATATATTTAAAGAAAATCGTGCATCCTCATAGCAACGGTGCCTTCAATACATAATACAGTTCCAAACAACACATCACGATCCAACATCACGGTGGAGGAAATAAGTGAAACTTGCCTGACGTTATATGTTAAGATTCGGAATAGATTAAGTGATTGAACAAAGTATAATTGAGGATATAGGCCAGTTTAAACCCAAAAGGAGAACTTACAAACCTTTTCATTTGGCTTCTACAAAATCTACAGATAGTAGCGATGCCCTTCAACGGAACGGCAGTTATGAACCAACTCCAAGCTTGTCTTCACATCACAGAGAACCACACTGTAAATAAACAAAATGAAAGCACCAACTATATTATTACACAAAAGAATCTGTTACTTTACTAGTAATGCCTCTTTACAAACGATCCAGAACACGGCCTATTGGAGTCGTCCGTAGGGCAAACAGGTTTACCCCCATCACTCCTATACTGGAAGAACTACACTGGTTACCAATAAGACCCCGTATCGCCTACAAAATCCCCATTCTAGCTTTTCGTGCCATTAAAACTGGTACCCCAACCTAACTTAATTTTTCACTTACATCAGCAAGCTAAATGTAGACCAATACGTTTGCATTATCAATGTCAACTTCAGGTTCCAATGTCATGTACAACAAGATCGTTCCGTGATCGTAGCTTTCTAAATCCTCCCGGTTGAACTTACGTATTTGGATTCTATTATTCTATTCAGGCGCTGTCTTGAAAGTTTTCTTTTCTCTCAGCTCTATTTAATATTTGCACCTTCAGCACCCGTAAAGCGAATTGTTGGAGTCTGCGCTATATAAGACTAGCTATTATTATTATCATCACTATTTATCACTAATGTTACCATCAATGTTACATTTTCTGGATTCATATTTACATCACAGTAAGCCACACCTGCATAGATCCCAACATTGTTGGCAAAAGTGTCTGATTTTATAAATGATGGCCTTTCACAAAGTTCATGTTTAAGTTACAAATTTATGGAGAACTAACGGTGGTTGTTTACTTGTCTCAGAAGATGTCATCCAGAAAGGACATATCTGGCTCGGTCTTCTTCTGCGAGGCTTTGGTCGTCATGGATGTCTCGTGTTTGGCGTCTCTAGATGTTTCTCCTGACAGGGGGGACACGAAGGACTCTCGCAGCAAAGAGGAAGATGACACTTGATCGACGTCACCGAGTCTTCTGTTCTGCGTCTTCTTCATCGATGGTGACAATTCAGAGGAAAACAAAGTGCAGTCATCCATCTCAAGAGAATCGATGGACCAAGCGTCTAGCAAGTCTCCTCTACGCTTTCTATAATTCAATACAGATCAAGAAAACTGATACCCATCTGCAAGTTTCAATTCAATTCATGTGAGAATTCCTGTTGCTACGTTTTACACCTTTTCATGATAATGCTACACTGAAATATTAATCAAAATCGAGTGATTTCAATTATACTCTCAAGGTTAACGCCAGTAGCTGTAAAAGGTGCTTCCCTGCTTCCCAGCAAAGGTAAATAATAAATACCTGTTGGTCTTTGGTGGTGGCTTTCTAACAGCATTCTGGAAGAATAACTCGTCCAGTGAATTGCCATCACACGGAGAGTGGAGGCTGCCATCTTTCTTCTCACTTGCCACATCTTCATCTTTCACATTTCTCTTTTCCATTTCTTTATCATTTCCATTACTCCTGCTAGCCAACACTGTATCTGTTTCTGTTGCCATAGCAGCAGATGAGATGTCATCCTTTGCCTTTTCCTCTGTGGGCGGAATACCTTTGTCCTAATTATGAGTATGATATATGAAGAGATTACTGTTGTTAGTATTGTAATAGCATCATAAAAACGAGTGGGGGGGGGGGTCATCTGTTCGTAAACTAAATCATATCATCATGAGACATGAGAGATCTAGCATGTGTCAAGAAGTCCATTAGTCTAACATGTGATTGCAAACATGGCTAAGATGTATGCTACATAATTATCATGGCAAAGATTTAATGGTATTCCAATACAACCAAATGTCTGTTCAGACAACCTTAATCTGCTGTGGAGGTTGTCCGGTGGTCTACTGGTTGTTCAAATTATATTATATAACTAAATAGGGCCTACCCTGGAATAGGTAAAAATGATAAATTGCTAACATTCCCCCCAAAGCTGGTGTTCTATTCACCAACCTACACATCTCTCCTACAGTCTAACATCCTACAGTGACACACTGGTGATTTTCATTTTACTACATTTTCCGGACAACCAAATTTGCTGTTTGGACAACCAAAAACATAAAGGCCTGCTTGTCCGAGGAACAACCAGAAAAAAATTATGAAAAATTGGGGATGGTCATAACACATGTATGATGTAATAACATGTAATCATATGATTATGCAAATGATTTAGCTATAGTGTTATTAGGGATAGTCAATTAGTCTGTGTTATCACATTATGCAACCAAACGAATGGTTTAGATGTATACTACATGGTATTATTCAATGTCATCTCATGAAATGTTATGACCAAGTACATGATTTAGCTAGAGAATTATTAGGGGTAGTGTCACCCGGCTGTTGATAATAATAACAAGACAACATGATGTAAAAGTTCACTGACGAACACGTCGATGTGATAACTTTGGAGCCTTGATAACATCTGACTAGATATACCACACAGACTCATGTGTCTATGAGCTAGGCTTAAATTACAAAAAAATGGTTACGAACAAAGGACCACCAGACCTGTGTCCTAGAAATACTGCTGACGACCCTAAGCTGTGATAGTGGTCCATTAGTATGTGTAGTTACATGTCATTACATATTCAAACAAATGATTTATATGCATAAAATCAAGAACTGGACATTATCCAATGTAATCTTAATGACTAAGCTTAACAGTGATTCTGGTATAGAATATGTTAGGAGGTTGGCAGTGTCCTGTGTAATAATATGTGATTATGTAATAAAAGAAACAGTTTCAAAAATATATGAGTGAAGAAGTGTCCATTATCCACATGTAATCATATGTAATCATAATGACCAAGCATGTGTTTCAGGTATGGAATACGTTAGGAGGTTGGCAGTATCCAGTGTAATAATATGTGATTACGTAATAAAAGAAACAGTTTCAAAAATATATGAGTGAAGAAGTGTCCATTATCCACATGTAATCATATGTAATCATAATGACCAAGCATGTGTTTCGGGTATGGAATATATTAGGAGGTTGGCAGTGTCCTGTGTAATAATATGTGATTACGTAATAAAAGAAACAGTTTCAAAAATATATGAGTGAAGAAGTGTCCATTATGCACATGAAATCATATGTAATCATAATGACCAAGCATGTGTTTCAGGTATGGAATACGTTAGGAGGTTGGCAGTGTCCTGTGTAATAATATGTGATTACGTAATAAAAGAAACAGTTTCAAAAATATATGAGTGAAGAAGTGTCCATTATCCACATGTAAACATATGTAATCATAATGACCAAGCATGTGTTTCAGGTATGGAATACGTTAGGAGGTTGGCAGTATCCAGTGTAATAATATGTGATTACGTAATAAAAGAAACAGTTTCAAAAATATATGAGTGAAGAAGTGTCCATTATCCACATGTAATCATATGTAATCATAATGACCAAGCATGTGTTTCGGGTATGGAATATATTAGGAGGTTGGCAGTGTCCTGTGTAATAATATGTGATTACGTAATAAAGGAAACAGTTTCAAAAATATATGAGTGAAGAAGTGTCCATTATGCACATGAAATCATATGTAATCATAATGACCAAGCATGTGTTTTAGGTATAGAATATGTTAGGAGGTTGGCAGTATCCTGTGTAATAATATGTGATTACATAATAAAACAAGCAGTTTCAAATATATGAGAGAAGAAGTGTCCATTATCCACATGTAATCATATGTAATCATAATGACCAAGCATGTGTTTCAGGTATGGAATACGTTAGGAGGTTGGCAGTATCCAGTGTAATAATATGTGATTACGTAATAAAAGAAACAGTTTCAAAAATATATGAGTGAAGAAGTGTCCATTATCCACATGTAATCATATGTAATCATAATGACCAAGCATGTGTTTCGGGTATGGAATATATTAGGAGGTTGGCAGTACCCTGTGTAATAATATGTGATTACATAAAAAAATAAACAGTTTCAAAGTTATATGAGTGATGAAGTGTCCATTATGCACATGTAATCATAATGACCAAGCATGTGTTTCAGGTATGGAATATGTTAGGAGGTTGGCAGTACCCTGTGTGATTACATGTGTGATTATATGTGATTACATAATAAAATAAACAGTTTCAAAGTTATATGAGTGAAGAAGTGTCCATTATATTCATGTAATCATATGTAATCATAATGACCAAGCATGCAAGTGTTTCAGGTATGGAATATGTTAGGAGGTTGGCAGTATCCTGTGTAATAATATGTGATTACGTAATAAAACAAACAGTTTCAAAAATATAGGAGTGATGAAGTGTCCATTATCCACATGTAATCTTATGTAATCATAATGACCAAGCATTTGTTTCAAGTATGGAATATGTTAGGAGGTTGACAGTATCCTGTGTAATAATATGTGATTACATAATAAAATAAACAGTTTCAAAGTTATTTGAGTGAAGAAGTGTCCATTATGCACATGTAATCATATGAAATCATAATGACCAAGCATGTGTTTCAGGTATGGAATATGTTAGGAGGTTGGCAGTATTCTGTGAAATAAATATGTGATTACTGGAAGTTTATGGAACATGTCAAAAAGTTCCACACTTCTTCAAAATGATAAGAGGTTTATTAACTATTCATATAGTTTGGTTTATTACAGCTTATTACATTTCCCTCTGTCTTGAAATATTGGTTTCTGACCAGCAGCTTTGGATAAGAAATGTTTAGTTGAAAATTATATCACACTTCCCAAGGCTGATATGGAACTTCCAAGGCTAGTAGATTGAGCTCATGACTGGCTTTTTCGAATGTCACTTGTTAAAAAGTCAAGAACTAGAAAATAATGTCATTGGTTGGTCTTTACAAATTTTAAAGAAAAAAAAAGAAGAAATATCAAAACTCTGCTGCTTCCGGTAATCCTCTCCTTTCTTCATTCAATGGAATGAAATGTCTCACCTTGGGGAGGAGACCAACAGCCGTTCGTCTCAACTCATCGATGTTCATCAGATATATCGTTCTGGGCAGCGAGGAGCTCAATGATCTTTAAATAAATGGGGGGGGGGGGAAATTGTTGAATATGTTAAGTTCACATCCAGTGATTATGACATATATAAAAACCATCGTTATGTTAATAATTAATGCACAACACATTCCTAGTGAGGAGCAACGTTTAGTTAATGTTTATGAAACCTGGAATACACGGTACGTTTGCGGGTGCGCAAATGTTCCAAATATATCACATTACAAAGACTCATCACCCTGTAGAAACAGATCAAAACTTGGAGAATAGAAGCTTTCAGAAGAAAATCAGCACAGACCATCAAAGTGAGTAGACTTTGCTCAAGCGGATCAAGGTATATTCATTATTCTCCCATGTCCATGATTACTTTGGTAAATAGGTCAGTCTTTGAATCTGGTGCATACTTATTTCAACTGTGGAAATCAGGTCAAAATTTCAACAGGAAACAAACCCTAGCTTTCGTTGGTAACATAAGTATTTCTGGTACGATTTTGATGCATGCTAAATATCCTGCATGTGGATTTACAAGTAATATTAATAATATTAATACGTACAGAACTTAATTAAAACAATGATTAATACCGAAACTGAACAAATCTTCTTTCCTCTCTGACAGAACAGCTAAGTAAACTTACCCAGTACCCTTTAAAGGTGATGCCTTGCCCCTCACTTTCTTCCTAAACTTCTTTGAAAACATTCTGAATATCAATTTGGGCCTTCTGTTGCTCCCAGGCTTACCTCACCGACACATGTATCAACTGCAGTAAAAACACAAACAAAAATGTTGATCATTATCATTTTCATTGCTCTCCGTTTTTGCACAAGGCAATGTTATAACATATAGAATGATTGTTTCATTGTTTTTGGTATATACTGTTCCTGGTGAAAGTAAAGGTTGCTGCTTATTCGTCAAATTTCATTGAATAACCTAGTTCTTGCTTAATATTCTGCCGATCACAGTCGGTGAGCTAGCTAATAGTTGCGTCAAGCCTTGGAGGAAAATATTTACGTCTAGATGCATTCCACAGTCCAACAAGTGAAATCAGCAAAAAAATTCACAACTTCAAACTGTGCTTTGTGTAGCGTAGTGCTTAGTAATCACAACTTAATCATCAAATCATGATCAGTGTCTTTGACAAATTATCATCTGACATAAACTAGAGCACCAATGGTGCAGACCTTTTCGAGCTCAAAAAGATAAGACAATTCTTGAAGCTTCACAAGCACTCCTTCCCAACATTTTGGCTGGCTGCCTACATACCTCAGGCTCAAAGATTTCTAAGAATTGGCAAGTGCTGATTGGCTATAGGGCTCTCATGCTTACAGTTAAACAGTTAATAACAACTCCCAATCCTGCTTTAATTCCACTAACAGCCTCTGCAGAGCTTAACCACAAATGTAAACAAACACTGCAGAGAGTGGGAGACAAATTAAAGGAGCTTTGGAAAAAGGTGAAGGCTCAGATTTTTTTAAACAATGGGGATTAATTGTAATTAATTAACTTTTGACCAAAAATTATTAGGCATCACCTTATTCATACACAATCCAACAATCATCAGTTCAACTTTGAATATGATCCATCAAAATCTTGAGGAGATTGAGATATTTGAAAATATTACAAAGAATGACCCCCGATGACCCCCTAAATGACATTTGACCTCAATTTTCCGAACACCCCTCGTAACCCTCATCCCGAGGAACGTTGTGACCAAGTTTCATTATAACTGGCCATACACTGTACGAACGGAAGCAATTTGAAAATATAGGGCCGCGGCCCGGGCCACAAAAGACCCCTAGTTGATCTTTGATCTCAAATTCATGAACACCCTGAAGGTAAAACTTCCATAGTACTATCGTGACAAACCCTCAACATTGTACCATGGAATCTGTAGGAGAAGAAGCATTTTGCGTTTTTCCACAAAATGGCCCATTACGGCCAACAGGTGACCTTTGACCCCAAATTTCGGACCATTTCTGATGGCCCTATACCCAATGGTCCTTGTGTCCAAGTTTCATGAAATTCCATCAAACACTGTGTGAGTGGGAGCGGTTTTACCAATTGTTGACGGATAGAGTGATAGATGCCGCACTGTAACAATAGCTCACACCAGCATGCTGGTATGAGCTAAAAAATCATCAAGATCTCAATGAGAAAAGTTTCTCTGTGTACAGTATTCCATCACAGATTGCAGAAGCATAAAAATACTTTAAAAAAACTGCCTGGCTCATGTACAGACAGGTTTTTAACTTTCATTCAGTATTTCATTCATGATACTAAAAATTTATTGTTTAATAGCATTTTCACATGAAATTCACCTCTCTTCCTGTTATCCGAAAGATAGTGATGTGGCAATGACTTACCCTGCTTTGTCTCACTGTGATATGTTCAATAAGCACTATTGCAATGCTAAATTTTCTGGATGCTAGTTTTAAATAAGCCTCTTTGCAATGTTTTCTTAACTTCTGGTCATATAAACAAGCAAGAGTGCCTAGCCTAATGACACCAGTTTTTATGGCATAAAACAATCATAGCTAATTGTGGTTCAAGTTTTGATGTATATCCATATAAGCTCAGATATGGGAACAAGAATCAACCCTGAAACTGAAAGTCTTTAGGATGATGTAGGATATAACAAGTAACCAAGTAAAAAATAAACCAACACATTACACATGCTGCATGCAACCTATAGTATTTACAGACCGTACACCCAAAGGGTACAAGAATATAGGGGAACAAGTACAGTATGTAGTTCAGTTTCAATTTGAACTGAATTGGTCAGGAAATATTACACCCTTAACACTGAAACATCGATGAGTATCGGACTACTTACTAAACAGGATGAGAGAGAAAAAGTGAAAGAAAAGCAAACAGCTAGGACTTTATTAGAAATTACAAAACAGGATGAGAGGCCAGAGATAACCAATATTTACAGAAAGGTCACCTTTCAAACTATGTCTAGCTAGTTGTATCGGTTTCAGTTATTCTCCGCACACGGTACACTTCCACTGATTACTTTTCGCTGAAATTTTCTTGTGCGGAAAACAATTATTTTTTACATATACTGTATGTACACTAGGTCTTTCTTCAATTTTAGGAAACCAAATCCAGGATGATGAAAATAACATGGGAAAGTATCAAAGAAAGTTGAGAAGGATAGTTAAAGGCATTGAAGACTCGCCCCAAACCGCGTGCTGCGCTCTGAAAAAGTTAAAGGCATTGAAGGCTCGCTCCAAATCGCATGCGGCCATCTGAAAAAGTTAACTTTCCGTTTCTTGCAAGTGACGTTTTGTTTGTGTCGCTACAAAATGCAGATAGTACAGTAATGAAATGTGATACCTTGTTATCTTTAGCTGGACCTGAGATGTCCATCGCTGTATTGTTTGTACACTGTGCTGTGGGTATTGACCGCACAGCTGTACTGACTATATACACTAGTGTCTAATTACTGATGGTAGCAAGCTGTGTGTGTGTAATTTCTGCAATCGATGGTGGAATCTAACACTTCTGTTACACCTCATCCGAAACTAGGTCAGATTACCGGCATTAGACGTTCCTTTTTGCGCGAATCTTCACACCCTTTAACTTTCGTTTTTTTGTTATCTTCGATCTAGACCAGAGATGTCCACGCTGCTATGTACACTGTGTTGTGGGTATTGACCGTAGCTGTATGTATTGACTGTACACTATTGTCTATAATTGCCGACGGGAGCAAGCTGTGTGTGTATTTTCTGGGATCAATGGTGGTGTCTAACACTTCTGTAACACCTCATTTGAAACTAGGTCAGATTACCGGCATGAGACGTTTCTTTTTCGCGAGTCTTCACACCCTTTAAGTTGCTTACAATTTTCTGGAGGCATGGGTGTGTGTAATTAGGGATTACTGTACGTGAATAACAAGAAGGCGGTTGCTGTAAAAGGCAAATGGAGGCCACTAATCATGGAATAAGTATTAAAATACAGTTCGCATAATAAGGATGAAACTTAGCAAGACCAAATTATTCCATACAGCAGCTCAATATCACCTTTTTTGCGACATATTGAAAACTACAGCCAAATAGGGTGGAGCTCTTTAACTAAAATTAATCATCACCGCCACTTGTACTGAATCATCAATCCTCTTTCCAACATAATCTATATCCCGGGAATCTAGTCATGGAGCCAAATTCTATCCTGCTCCAGCCAAATTCTATCCTCCTCCATCCTCCTAAATCATTTCAATGCAGTCAGTATTGCGAAGTTCGGAATACCGCGAAGTTCGGACACCCCTAAGAAATACATGGTTTCACCATGACATTCTACAAGCAAGAGCCAATTTCACGAAAAACTATGAAGCTACAGTTATTTTCTCTCCAAAATGACCCATGCTCAAGTATGTACTTACATATTTGTCAATAAAAGGAAGTTATAGTTGTGGGGTGTTTTAAGGCTTAGGTGTCTGAACTTCGCAGTGTCCAATGCTACCTAATAAGTTCGGTAAGCCATTCTGTGATTCCAAAACAGATATTTTCCACTGGGAAACTTTGTTTTCCGTTGACAAATTTGGTGTGTGAAAAGCACCGTTTTAAGTCAGCAGAAAGTACCATGTGCGGACAATAACGGTGACCAGTTGTGTCCATAGTTTCTTTTTCATTACCCAACACACATTTAGCCAGTATAGGTCTAGAACTAAGCTAGTGGGTAGGTTTTGGGCTAAGATTATATTAGCACGTGCGTTCCTATAACCTGATGTTAGACTGAGCTAAAAAGTTTCGCATATCCGAGTCAATATCACTGTATCAGTGTAACAATAAAAAAAAACAGAACCTATTTGAGAAATGCAATGCTTAAGATGGGAATTCGTTTCATTAACCAAGTTATACTAACGTGAAAAGGGATAGTATCCAAGCGGCATGTACTCTCCTTACATGATAGCCGAATGTCAGGTGCACAGGCCTTAACAAATGTAAGCACTCAAATGTCAACACGCTATTCTGCTACAGACAGGTCAAAGGTCACGACCAGCTGTAACCAAAATATTGCTCTGCCAACGTTTCAACCATTGCTTCAATGATACGACATGCATGATAATACACAGGATATGATGTGTGATAACATAGGCCTCAGTTTAGAACTATTACGTTTTGACTTGCCCTTTGTAGCTGCATGAGGCTCTGCCTTGGCCAAAAGCCGTGTTTACTCAAACTGTTTATCAGAATTACACAAATTAATGCAGCTTTCGCTTGAAAAAGATGTTTAACAGATTCGCGGCCGCCCTTCATCAGGCGGTCGAAGCGGTATGAAGTCTGAAATGCTAACAATACTCGTTACTTAGCCTAATGATGGATAGGCCTAAATTATGTTAGGCTGGTCTAAACTTAGCATACGTTATACATAATGTTAGTAGTAACAATAACAAGGTTTGCTTTAGAAAGGAAGGACGAATTCTTACGTTATATAGGCTTATCCTTATTTCTTTGTTACCTGATATCACCGGCAACTTGTTGTTTGATTAAACATACAAATAGGCTAGTACTTAAGTAGGCCGAGTAAATGATTTCAATATCTGATCGGGTGCCTATGCCTTGCCCTACTGTACCTAGGATAGGCATAACTCAACCCCCCCCCTCCCCTCCTAGCTTAGTACAGACTTTTTCAATTAATGCAAAGACAAGTAAAAGGTTGGTCTAGGGAGTTTGGTATATATAGGTTACATATTTCAAAGTTAGGTTAGGCCCACTTCATAATTCATACATGCTTCACATTCACATATCAAAATATATATTAAAAGTAAGTAGTTTGAACTAAGTCAGTTGGGTCTAGGCCTATATCTGTTGTTGGCTAGCAATTCCATGTATTATGTGAACTTCATCTTGCATTGTCATTAAATGCTGTTTTTAAAAGGATTATTTAGCAATTAATATGGCTTGCTATGCTATTACAAAATCTGTCTAAATGTAGTCTAGGGTTGCAAATACTACATTTTATCTGAAGAAAGTATAAGTTGTTGTGCCCTAGGGGATGGGTCTCAGTTGAGAGGTTCTCCCTTTTTGTAGGCAAAATTTATTTTGAAGAGATCCTACATGAAATGATACCAGAATGGAAGTTAAAAGCAATAAATCTTACTTAATCAGAACTGTTGATGGAATGTTACTATTGACAAGTTGCTTTTATGTGCTCAAATTAGACTTACAGTAGCTGCATGGCCAAATCACTGTTGAAAATGTCCACTGTATGTATATAGGCCTATATAATTTGTCAGAACTTACCCAAAATCCAGACTGTCTATTTTTTTAAAGTTTTTTTCAATCTGTTCAGAGGCTCATGTATGATAGAAAAAAGAGGATAGGTCTGGGGAAGTCTGGTAACACTACCTTACTGTATATGTGTCTGAGCATTGATGTTTAAAATATATTTAAGGTTTAAGTAACGACATTGTACTAACAAACAAGTATATGATTAACTTAAAGGGTGTGAAGACTCGCGCACAGAGAAACATCTCATGCCGGTAATCTGACCTAGTTTCGATTGAGGTGTAACAGAAGTGTTAGACACCACCATCGATCCCAGAAAATACACACACAGCTTGCTACCGTCAGTAATTAAACACTAGTGTACAGTCAATACATACAACTACGGTCAATATCCACAACACAGTGTACATAGCAGCGCTGGACATCTCAGATCTAGATAAAAGATAACAATGTATCACGTTTCATTACTCTCTGCATTTTGTAGCAACAAGAAGAAAACTTCACTTGCAAGCAACGGAAAGTTAACTTTTTCAGAGTTTGGCACGTGATTTGGGGCTAGTCTTCAATGCCTTTAAAGATGTTCATCTGAATTGTACAACACTGGCACAGTGTGTCATTGGTTTGTTTGCCCCCCCTCCCCCTCCCCTACATTCCAACTATAATTAGTGTGTCATTATCATCAATGCTTGGTAAATTAACATCATGTTGGTTGGCAGGCTGTATAAATTATGCATATTAACCTATTCACCTAATAGTGCTTATTTACAGGTACATTACAAGCCAACATCAGGACATAGTTTTTTTGTTCTCATATTCACAGCTTGCTCCTAGTCAGTCATTACTGGAGGATTTCATATTTCATTGGAAGGCTATCACTCATTACTTCATTAACAATAAAGGTAAGCATTTCTCTTACATTTTCCAAATTTTTCTTTAAAACTGTTGGCCTACATGTCAGGCATGATTTAGGGAGAATTCCTATGTGGACTGGGACACCTGTTTTTACAAAGAAACTTAATCACAATTTGTTTTGCAAGGATTCAAGTTTGTTGAATTATTTGCATTGCTCACCGATGCATTAATCCTATCAAATAAAACCCTTTGATCTGAAAAGAATGGCAATTCAGGGTCTTGGGTATAAATAGTTATCATTCATCTTGATGATGTCAAAACAATTTGATGAACATTCTCATAGTTTGATAATACGGTACAAATTGGTAGAAAAGGTACAATCTGCTCAGCATTTAAAGAATAAAGGCTTGCTCATACTACAATATATGCCATGGACGATAGATGTAACACAACCATATATGGTCAAACATATAATGTTCGATGATGAGGTTGTTACCATATTTGGTTCATAACTCATCTACCGCTCAAGATATATATTGGAGGATGAACCAGCCTTTAGGCCTTACTCTATAATTTTGATAGATTTACATCGTACCATTCTCCAACTAAAAGGACTCAAGAAGTAAGTATTGACTCTTTAGCATTCTGTATTACATCCACACCATCATCCACAAAAACAAAAAACCCTAGAAATTCTGGTTCAGTGGTCCTGGCTCTGAGAAAAAATATATAGCTTGAAATGTTCCTAAACAATCCATCTCAAACCTCCTACTAGATGAAAAATGTCCAGTACAGGAGAGCAACATCAGCTCGCACCTGGATAACATGCTGGTGATTCTTGAGCAGGAGGAATACCAGACAGAGAGAAACCAGACTGGACCTTGTATGGAACACCTCCTTCAGCATAAGATACTGGAGACACTGCAAACACTTGGCAAGGCTGATGTAAGTACTACAGCTTCCAAAAGTGGGCTTTTTCTAAGAATCACATTTGGTATTTTTAGCTGTTGCCTAGATGTAGCAGCCATGTCACATCCGATCTAGTCTGGTAAAGGCAGTTACTATTTCTCAGAATTTAAATTTCAGGATGTTTTTAAAAATTGTTTTTGAAGTTGCATTGATAAGAACAGATTTTTTGAATTATCATTGCTGAAATACATATTTGTTAAAATACTGCTATGGAATATGCATGACAAAGAATCCTGTGGATAAACAGTTCTCTTTCAGTCTCAGACAACAAAGTTTTCACCAATCATTTTGTGATAGCATTTCGATATCCTACATTGGACAAAGTGGAAGCCTTCCAAACTCCCCCATTCTATGACCTCTAGCTTTGATGTTTTGTAAATCAAAGTAAATGTTTAGATTTCAAGTTGAAGATTTGCTCTATTTTGTTCAAAGTCTGTGCCATTCCTATATTATGTAATGCAAACAACCAAACTTGTTGTTTTAAAACAAACATGTCTTTGTTTTTGGTTTCGAGGATAATCGTAACCTATGCTTCATGATGGCGTGTGTGTGTTTTTGAGAGTGCGTTTGTGACGCCCAGCTTGTAAACACGATATCTCAAGAAGGGAAGGTCAGACCAATCTCATATTTAGTGTGTAGAAGTACTACATTGAGTACAAGAAGCCTATTGTTTTTGGTGGAGGTCAAAGGTCATTTGGGGTCACCAGGGGTCAAAGTGTGAAAAACTTGAAAACATGATATCTCAAGAAGAAAAGCTTGGGAGGACCTTATATTTGGTGTGTAGGAGTACAACATTGTGTAAGAAAAGCCTATTATTTTTGGTGGAGGTCATTTGAGGTCATTAGAGGTCAAATCGTGAAACCCTTGTAAACATGTACACCCTCACTATACATTATGTCAGATTCATGAAGAAAACTGCTCATGTTACATCATCGAAACCCACAATGCATTTTTGCATTCTGGTTATATATTTTTATTCTTCATTGTTGTATTCATGTTTTGTCGAATTCCCTTTATTGTAGTGTCCTCCAGGGATGAAGCAATTGGTCCTGGGTTTCTTCACCAACCTCCTGGGAAAAATCCAACAGCCGTTGCTTCCACATGTCAATGTCTACAAGCCTGTCCATGTAAGAATTGTTAACATTTCATTCATTTTCTTCTGGAAAAAGCCAAAACTTGTGATATTGATATGAATGGAGATAGCGTTACTTTGTCTTAAATGGCCAAGAGAATGTCAAACATATTAAATGTTTATCATTTAAAGCAGCATGTTTGGATATGAAAGTGTTCTTTATAAGTCAGGTTTTTAGTTTATGTAACTGTACGTTTAAGTTTATGTAACCATAGTGGGTATTTACTCAAACAAGTCTTCCATGCAACAATCTTAGAAAACCTACTTTTATTTGTTTTATTTCAATCATGAGTAATTTCTGCTTCATTTGATTTCATTTATAAGTAAATAGAAAACTGAATTTGAAACTAAAGACAAATTCAAACCAGTGACCTCAGGTCCTGCACTGTACCAAACTGAGCTATCCAGTATATTGTTGGTAGTGATTCCTGTATAACCAGTTTGGGAGGGGAGAATGGGGGGGGGCCGTTAAAAACAACAGTACCCTGCATACCCTACGAATACCCTGCATTCCCCATACAACAGTGTAACAACTTTAAAAAAAAAAGCTAGGATAATAAAAAGCTAGGAAATATTCAGTTTCAAACTTGGTATTCAAAATGGGGGTCTTGGCCCCTTTGTTTTTTACATGGTCACCAGCAAAATTTGAAAGCAAAGTTAAGTTGGCGTTATTGTGGAATAAAAAGAAGTGGAAAACATCGGAACATAAATGACTTCAAAGGTGGAAAATATAAAAACCCATTTTGCCACCGAGCAACCTAACAAAGCAAAATTAAAAGATTTCTTTGTTGATTCTGATCATGTACAGAGACTAATAAAGTGCTGTGGAGATGTCAAGGCTGGACCGACAGAGAAAGAAGAGATACAGTTTCTCTGCTTGGTGTGTGCCAAACTGAAAGAAACCCCATATCTTATCAACTTCTTCCTAGAGGTAAGAAGTGAGGTTACTTAGCGACCTTTTATTTATTTTATTTGTGACTCCCAACAAATTCAATCTAGGTGTACAGTTTGTTCATCATTCATCAGGGTTGAAGTGTTGAGAGTTAAAGTCTTGGTCAGAGATAGAATAAATGTTGTTGGACAACAAAGAACATGTTCTTGAGGTTGTAGGCTTGAGGTGGAAATATGAAAACCTGCTAAGCTGGTCCACATAAGTTACAAGAACCTTTCTGATCAGTGTAAACTACAGCTATGGTCAAATTTACAGTAATGGTCAATATTATCTACAGTGTTAACATTAACTATTCTTGTATGGAATGGCAGGCAAGGAATCACTCAGCCATTTTGGTTTTTCTGGGTAAGAGTTTAAAATGGGATCTGGCATGACTAAATGTGTAGCCAATGGAGAGTGTCCTTGAGGCCTATGAAAGGTACGCCCAGTTTGATAGAGATTTACGGCTATACTAAATAAAAAAATCATATGCGTTATGAATATACCACACACATGGTAATTGTCTGCCAAACTCTGTTTCATATGATTTAGTTCATCTACTGTGGATCTACTGTAGATGCTCAATCATCCTTTATAACTCATCCTGCATCCCTGCCCTTGTGGATTAGGTGATTTTAGACACAGATTTGCCATGAACTGGAGCCGACATATGTGGGTTGTATCTTAAAACGATTAAAGTGATGAAATAATTGTTTCGTTTGTAAGCCACGATTTTTCTAACCAGAAAAACACACTGTGGCAGAGATATAGAGGTATATAGCAGAGAACATAGTGACCATTGACCTAAATGTATTTTTATATAAAAAGCTGCAAGTGCTCAAACAATAGTGCCTTTGTTTAATGGGCTATTATTTTCTTCCCTCAGGACCCCAAAACTTCCTCCAGCAGTGGAAGAGCTTCGAGAGGTGGAATCAAGAAGAAAGTGAGCATTGACCCTTCCAAAATGGAGTTTAGCCTCATGAACTCCCTTCTCAGCCTTGTACAAAGTCCTGTAAGTTATGTTTGCTTGATTACTAAGAGAAGTTGGTCATTTTTCAGTAAGAAACTGTTAAAAAATAATTGCATTACTGTCAACCGATTTTGTATAAGATATTTTCCCTCTGAGGTTCTTAACTCAATTTTGTTTTCTAGTGAATAAAACTTGAACAGAAAGACAAGGTGATGTTTCTAGTATACAATTTTTTTCTATAAGACCATATTAATCTATTCTTATTTCTTATCTTCTTGTGTGAGATAAAATAACCATATTTTGAAGTCAGGTACAATATAAGCAAAGGTGATATTGAGACAGAAGTTGTTCATTACAATTAGAGGTATTGTTCAAATTACCAACTCATTACCACAGGTGAAATAAAATTTCAATATAACTCATGCTGGGTACAGTATTGCTTTGTGATTTAAGTTTTGATGCATATATACAGATCCTATTCCACCCTGTTATATGTCAAAGTTCATTCAAGATGAAGACAAAATCCTCCCCCCTCCCACCCCCACCCAGCCAAATACATTATTTTTTTCCCTTTATAGTACCATGTGTAAAAAATTCTCAAGTTAACTTTTATTTGCATTTGTAAGTTGTATTGTTTTTTTTAAAGTTTTTCCAGATATTCATGTGCATCAGTGTGCAGCTCACATGTATCATTTCCATATATTTTTATTAAGTGAATGCTTCCCTACATTTTCATACATTACCTTACATTACCTTCTCCTAATATGTTTTACTCTGGATCATGTGACCCTTGCATAAATTTCTACCACCAAAGTTAAATTTATTTCTGTATGCATATTGAATATCTTTACATCCCCCTCCCTCCCCTCCCCCCCGCCCCATATTGGTTGTGTGTCTACCTCGGCCACTTTACCTCCCTACCTCATGTCACCATGTCTTACTCTTGTACGAAACTTAACATTTGACAAGAATACAAGAGAGTTCATCTCTGATGAATGTTAACAACATAATATGGATTTTTTGTTGTTTGTCCATAGGATACAAGAATTGCAGTGAAGGCATGTGAGGGCATGTTGCTATGTGCTTCCCTCCCAGAGAAGTCATCAGCAGATTGCATTGTGGGAAATACCCACCTTGCTGACTTCCTGGCAGAGAGGTTATGTCTTCTCTATAATGCCCTACCTCTATCAATGGATCCTGTTGATGTGGACAGTGTAGAAGCAAAATGGGGGTAATTTTTTTTAAGTTTTGTTCAAATCCAATTTTTATGTGGTGACGGTTTATTCTGCTGGTTGAGTTGGCAATGTTGAAGGGTTTTCCTGTTGGCAGATGATGTAATACTTGTATTTAAAGTGAATAATTTACTTCTTGTTAGTTGAAATTGATACTTTGCTTGGTTGTCTATGTTCTATGTTGTTAGAATTACGTGGAAATGTAAACTCTGTGGTAGAAGTGTTATTTTCCTCAGTGTTTAAATGGATGAAATATTATAGAAAAATCAAAGACATTTTCAGCTCAATTTACTCTGAGGACAAATCAATCACATTACTGTTGCCAGATGCATATTACAAAATATCACTAAACTTGAAAAAAAAAATCCAGGTCTTCACAGTACAAAATACTATGAAAATTTTGCTTTGATCTCGAAATGTATCAAGCATTTTTCAGCAGTTTGCGATTGAACCAATAACCTCCATCTAAAAGAATATCCCTTTAATATATAATAGCACAGAGTAAAATTGTGAATGTGTTATATTAGTGTCTGTACAGATGTTCAATAATTAAATCAATCCTTTAACACCTCACATGAAAATATCACACCCAGCCACCTAATTATATCATAATAATATAATATGAAACATCCACAATACTATTGTTGCATATAGTATTAAAAGATTCACAGTGTCTTAATAATATAATATAAAACATCCACAATAAAATTGTTGCATATAATATTAAAAGATTCACAGTGTCATATAATATAATAGAAAACATCCACCATATTATAGTTGCATATAGTATTACCCATTTCACATAGTATCATACAATAATATTGTACCAAATAATATAATCTAAAACATCCACAATAATATTTATTGCATAGTATTACCTGTTTCACATAGTATCATACAATAATATTGCATCATAATAATATAATATAAAACATTTTATTTATTGCATATATCATTACCCACTTTGCATAGTATCATACAAATTAATATTGCATCATAATAATATAAAACATACACAATAATATTAATTGCATATAGTATTACCCGTTTCACATAGTATCATACAATAATATTGCATCATAATAATATAATATAAACTTCCACAATAATATTTATTGCACATAGTATTACATGGTAGAATGATATATTATGATAACAATTAATATTGTTAAGTGCTTTAACATTACAGTACAATAGTATTGTATACTAACATGTGAATCGGCTGACCGAGCGTAGAAGTGCAACAATTTTATAATGGAAAACTTTGTCTCTTACACGTATAGAACTCTGGTTATAAGTCGTTGATGTTATCCAGTGCAAGCTTTGAAGAAACACTGCAATGTTCATACAAAACAGCAGCACACTGTAATTGCTTGAAAATATTGTTGACAGACACTGCTGGAAGTCCAGGTTGTATTTTTGACTTTTAGTTTAGAAGGAAGTATCAAACCAAAACGTGTCCGGACCAGAAACTTACAGTATGTCTATTTTAGTCTTGCTTAAGTGTCCATCTTTACCATCTCTCCATAACAGACTGGATGTTTCCAGCGATGCAGATGACACAAACGCCTTTCACGGGAAGAGGCAACTAATCTCCCTGGTGTCATGGTTTGATTACTGCGACCAGGTCATCAAAGTCGCGTACTCTTCCATCGGCGATGCCGTGGCATCAGCTCTGCTGGACAGGTTCCTCCTTCCAATCCTAGAGCCACTCCTTCTTCAAACGTAAGTTACTTCCAACTATGTCTGACCTTTGATTATATCAATCAGCCCCCCCCCCTCCCATCCAATGAATCCCTGCCTCTCACACATGCCCAAATCAAAGGTTAATTTATAGAACAGCTCTGAAAGAAATTTGTGGTATGAAGATTTTGTTGTGTGTCAGTCACAGCGCAGTTTATAGTCTCGTCTGCAACACGGTTGACAAATTGTATACTTGGTACCCAGAGTAAACTTGATGCTCAAAAATAACAGAAATAATCTTGCAAATAGTTATTTTGGATGTCACTGTTATGGTTATAGTTTATAGGTAACCCTTCTTAGACCTTCTACACTTTTCCTCCACTTGATTGCAATGTCTGCTCACTCCCTCCCCCACCAACCCCTCCCCCACCTTTAACCTGCCTTTGTTTTGTCACACTAATGTTTACATTAATGTGACTCTTAATGTTTACAATCAGATTTGTTCACAAAGCATGATCAAACTTGTACTTGATGTACTGGAGTCACTTTATTTCAATCTTAGAAAAGGAGAACACAATTTTGGCTCGTAGACCTGAAAATATTACAACCAAACTTAACAATTTGACAACATTTTCAAGTCCCGAGACTAGGTGCAGACTGACAAATAATTGAGAGTTGCTGATTGCTCTGTTTTCAGGTCTGAAGTAGGGATCTTGACCAGTACATCTCACCTCTGTAAGTTTGTTAAGATGTGCGAGTCTCGACAGCTCCTGGCCGTGCTAGTATCTTTCATTCTGGGAAACGACGCATCTGAGGAACAGCAACACGATCTGGACCAACACAAACTGAGACAACGATTGATAGAGCGATGCGACCACCTATCTGATGAGGTTCGTCTCTATCTGTCTCCAATCCAAGGAGTATCGATTCTAGCAGAAATGTTTAATCTACAGCTAGACATAACTAGGCATTCGATATCTATAAGTTACAAATAAAGAGAAGAGGCAGCATATTCGTGACCGTGTGGATCTAATAATGGTGCAAGGCTTCGATCCATTTTTTTCTTTTCTTTTTTTTGTATGTAATGTTGAGCCCATATTTCCAATATTTTGCAGATTCAAACATATGTACTAGCAAGAAAAACTTACAGAGTTATGAAGTAAGAGAAAAGTATGAGAGTAATTTAAAAAAAAATGATAACACCAAATTTTGAGGAGTTTCCCAGGAAATGTTTAACAGTAACTTGTAGGGAAAAGTCCTCAAGTCTTGGAAGGAATGCAGGGATATAGATTATCAAACAGTAATATGTTGCTTCTGAGTAAACACTTCTTTTCCTTTTCAGATTTGCATAATGTCTTTAAAGTTATTCGAAACCCTTCTTCTCAAATCAAACGAACACGTGATCAAAAATCTGGTACTGAGAAACCTGGAGACCAGGGCGTATTACAACCGGCAGCCCATGACTTTAGTACAGGCTAAAGGTTCTGAAAACATTTCGTCCAATAGTGGTAACGATAGAGACAATTTGAGTAACGGACCTGAAAATTTTGAACCAGAGTTAGAATTTGACGACGATTTTCAAACTAAGAGACTCTTACCGACCGGAGAGGACAGCGATTTTTCTAGCGAGTCAGGAAGTCCAAGAAAAATGACGGAAGAGGAAGAAGTTCAAATGGGTATCCACAAGCTAGTAAATTGGTGAGTTTAAGATACGGTTAGAAATATGAGACCGTCAAGTTTTGTTGGAGTTTGGGGATTGATTTCTTGAATGTTAATGAAGTCTGTCTGTCTGTCACATACTGCAAGTATGTTTAAATGGAAGGAAGGAGATGTATTTAACTGCTGGGTGGATGCCCCCAACTCGACATCTTCCATTTTTCTCATTCAAGATGAAATTGTTTTGGGAATGAAATTATTTACGTCATAAATCCACATGGCTAGTCTAGCAAGTCTAGTTCTTTGGACATATTTAGGGGAAATGATTTCTTATGCCGTTCAGAAAAAATTGTCTGGAATGTGTCCCTGAAAGTTCCAATTTAATACAGCCAATGTTCTACGATGACAGAAGCTCTAGAAATTTGTAGGAAGAAGAAAGGTCCCTCTGCTCTTATAGTTTGATTGTTAGTTTGATTTTGATGTGTCAGATATATATTTTAATATCAGGTAAACATATATGAGTGGGAAGAGTATATTTTTGATATCAACTGTTGGGTGATGGTTTTCATTTTTTGTTCATTTTTGTTTTCATTGTTGTATACAATGCTTGACTGCTGGGCAGTACTTCATCATTTGTAGCCACCTTTAGGATTCAGCCTATTCCCTCTGTGACCAAGATGATTTCTTCTGGGAGCTTTCTTTCCAAACATTTTAGAATTGATTCTTCATATTTCAATTTATTGTGATTGCCAGAACCCATTAGGAGTCTATTTTTCTTCTTTCTGAAAACTAAGCAATGTTTTAGGAGGTGGAAAGGTAAAGGCGATATTGATGACCTTTAGGTGAATGAGAATTTAAGTGGATATCCGATATTTTGATGGTTATTCAAGTCTTATCTCACATCATTCTCTCATTTAAAACCTTTTGTTTTTGCAGTTTTTTAATTTTAGTCCCAGAGGAGGCAAGATCATCTTTATCAGGAGATGTTGGGTATGACATGTATCTCAGAGAGGCACACAGACAGGTAGATTAACCAACAGCTAAATGTTAGATAGTTTACTTATAATTGAAAAGAGGGCCTACCAATGCTATCAAAATATATATCAGAAATGTAGTAACAAGTAATCTCGATAGCGGACAATTGTTTTAGGGGAGGGGGGTGAGAGGGGTGAGGGAGAGTTACCCTCTCTTCTTTTGCAAGGCTTAAATCCATGCTGAAAACGTTTAGCACTTAAACAGCCTTAACATCCAAGATGCTTCATTGTGGCAAAAACCACCACCTCGCTCCACTCTGCCACCATACATATAGCAGTTCAATTTGAGATCTTTGTTGGGAAACCATTTTCTTTAATTTTTGTATAAAAATTTATACCAAAGTAGGTTTTTACAATATAAGCTGCTTAGTTAGATGGGCCAGTTATCACTGTATGCTTAAATCTACAACCATTGCTAGGTAATGTTACTCCATTCACTGTAGAAGATTTGACATATTTATGTTAAATGTCAGCTGCATTTGTAATGATAGAGCTATAAAGAAAAAATAGTTAATTGAATTTAAAAATATATAATATTTGAGCAATTTTAGTATGATTTCTTGGACATTCCTTTAAATTCATATTTGTATTGTATCTTTCTGCCTGTCTCAGTTTCGGGATTGCACGGTCAACTGTCTTCCATACGACTGGCCCAACTATGTCACACCGTTGGAAAAGTGCCCCCCAAACCCATCTTTCTGCGAAGGCGCCTTCCTCAAAGTATTATTCGATAAACTTTTAAGAATGCTGGACCAGGTAAGAACAGTTGCTTTGAAATGCTAAAAATAAATTCCAAAAGAAATGATTTTACAAAATGCTATCATGATGTATGATGTTAATATGTTTGGATTCCAATTTCCAAGAACCGTTTTTGTCGTATTACTGAAGGAAAAAGTACTTTTAAGTTTCACCTGCCTGCACCAGGAATGATAAATAAAAAATTCTTGGGTTCAAGCAGGCACCAAAGACAATCGTCATTATTGGGTGTATGTGATAAAGATGGTTATTAACTTCCCCACACAGCTAAGAAATATCTTATTCCAATTTGGAGATAGCACAGTCTCAAGGTTCTTTCATATATATGACTGAAGGCTTGATCAAGTCTAAAGATGACACCATTGAGCCACATTTGCTAACTTTTGGTTAAATTTTCCTTTATTTATTAAAATGTTTATTTCTTTAATGGAGATGGGTTTTGCAAATTCTGAATCTAAAATATTGAAGTTCTTAAACATGACTTTAATAATGATGGCATTGGAATTTGGTTTCAATGTCAACAATGTTAACATTTTTTACCTTGAAGATATGAAACTGAAAAACAAAGAAAAACATAAAAGGTGTCAGATCCTAGTGGCACTCTGATATCACTGATTAACAAGAAGGACAGTTCCTAGAAAGGACTTTAAAACTAACATATCTCTCAAAATGGAGCAAGTTTTTTTCTGTTTTTGTATCTAGCTGTTTGGTGAGTTGTTCTTCACAAAAATCTCTGTCACATAAGCCAAAGATGATGGTTGGTTTAAATTACAAAGGTGGAGTTACATGTGCAGATAACTCTAGGTTAAAACTCCTGTTATTTGCACATGTAGTTTGAGGACAGCATGGTAAATGTGTGTGATTGGATGGTGTGGTGAGAATATGTGTCCATATAATATATTTTGGTCCTCTCATCTCTTTTCCTCGTTTGATTTTTTTTTACTTTATTGTGTCATTTTCTTCTTATAAATATTCATTCTACAGATTGACATGTCTTCCTTCAAGATTGTTCTCATTTTATTTCTTTTATTCTTTTTTCAGCCTTACGAGGTCAACCTCCAGGTCACGTCTGTGATTGCTAAGATCGCCCTCTTCCCTCACCCTCATATACAAGAGTACTTCTTAGATCCATTCTTGCCTGCTGCTCCTGGATGTCGGACACTCTTTACCGTTTTAAGCAAGGTAACACAGCCCATCGTTGTATGAGATAAACATATATTCACCTCTTTTACGTAGGTAATCCAAACAGATTTTAATTGGACCTCAATTTTTACCATTGTTAGCAAGGTTTAAGCCCAAGTGAACCCCTTACCTTCACATGTAATGCAATCTAAGCTTTAAAAATCACTGTAAGCGACCATGGATTTGAAACCATCTTTAACAAGGTAAACCCATTCAATTTAAGTCAACTAATTCTACCTTTCTGGCAACTTTAGGTTGTAAGTGACCTCTCAACGAGAGCGTCGAGTATATCCGATTTCCAGAAGCAGGTCATGCTGGTACGAAGGCAACTGATGGGTCTGGTGGAAGATCAGCAGAAGTAAGTTTATCTTGTGTTTTTCAAGTGTGTTTTACAACAGTTTTACTAGTGTTTCACTTGTATCGTAACAGTGTTCTACAGACCTGTGTGTTGTTAATACTTCCTTTCCAAATTTACTTCTGTAATAGTGTTTCACTGTAACATTACAGACTCTTCACAAGGTTTACAACAGGGTTTTTACTAGTGTTCCACAAGTTTTTTCGTCTGGGTTTCACCTATTTGCACTTAAGTCTTTCCCTGTGTTTCGCTAATCTTTCACCAGAGTTAAAATTGTTTTGGTTAAAGGATTATGAACCGTAAACAGTATATGAAAACTTGTCCCTCTAGCGAAATGTGCTTACAAATGCGTTACATTTCTGACCTTCGATATCTTCCCTTTCATTCTAAACATGAAAGACGTAACCGTGTGTTCCAGTCTGCATATGGCTTCATCCTGAGACGTCACTGTCTTGACAAGAAAGTTTTATCCAACAATTGCTGTCCCTTCATTATTTTAGTCTAAATTGATAATTTCATTATGATCCATTTAATAAAGAAAAGTGAAGAATAGCAAAAATTGACTAGTACCAGATTACAAGAATTAGATAACATGTTGACTGTTACTATTTTTAAATGATGCATGTAGGTCGACATGCCTTGTATCGGGTTCTTCATTTGTATAGTGGAAAGTTGAATCAGACTACAAAGGATTATGGTTGTGTTTGTATTAATATGTTACGGTATATGACTGTTAATGATATTGAACTTAATTGGTGGCAGTAGTTTCCTACCATGGGTTACTGTACCTCTACCTCTGGTGGTGGTGCTGCCTTGTGTTATATCCCGCATGTTTATCAGTCCTAGCTGTCCCATCGTCATAGCAACAAAATATGTAGCATCTAGTAAGCAAAGTGTTAAGGTATGACAGAGATAGCTTCAAACAGGGTGGTGTCTAGCAGTGGGGGAGGAGGGCATGGGAGGGTTTGGAAGGAACACCACTTTTAGAGTGAACATTGCAGATTTGAAAGCGACATGACTGAACGTTAAAAAAGTCACTGTTTTGCTGTGCGATTGAACATTTGGAAATGTATTCTACAACAAGTTTAAATATTCTAATCGCCATGTTTGGTGTTGATATGTATCCCAAGTGTCAGTTTCTTGTGTCATTGCATATACAATTATATTGTGGGATTGCCTATACAAGGAGAAGTGTACTATTTACACATAGTTTACATAGGCAGGGATATGATTTCAGCATATCACATTATAAGTATAAGAACATTATTGTCATGTGTATGTTAGTGGCTGATTATGCAAATACAGCTACTTGAAATCAGATAAATCCCACTCTCATCCAAGCCTGGATCCGTTTTTTTTTCCTGTCTTAAACATTGGTGGTGTTTAAACTTTGATTGGTCTAAGTTTTTGATCTTTCTGAAATGATGGATTTTTGCATGTGATCTTTAACATCAACATTGCACTTTGAAGAATAGTGAGACCTTAGACAATATTGATGTTTGCCATGAAAGGATTGGCTTTTGCTTGGCAGTATATATTTGTGAGGTATTCATCCATTTTATAAAAAGAGAATCAGCAATGATCCAAAAATAACTCTGTAATGGTCAAAACTATTCACACATGACTAAATTTGAATCATCATTTTGGCTACTGTCCTAAATCTGCTTCAAATATTTACACCATTCTTCAAGAATTTGAAGATGTATTTTGGCAATACATCCTATGGGAAATTTACGTCGATTAAACTTTTCTGAAAATTTAACTCACTAAACTTTTGGGACGGTAGAGTTGATCTTTGATATATAAGTTTCTGATTCCAACACTGAGTCTTTCTTTCTCTTTCTGGATGTCTGGTTTTCTTTATTTTTTTTTTATTTGTCCCCTCCCAGTCTTTATACTCCTCTCTTTAAACCTCTGTATCGCTTTCCCAGTCTTTAATGCTCCTAGAATCTTTCTTCACAGGCCGGTCACAAGCCCTCTCTTCAAGTAAGTAGTTGACCTTTGACCCATGGTGTATTCCTTGCCTGCTCATAAGTTCCATTCTTGGCCTGGGACTGTTTTTATTTATTTTTTTTTTTTGGAGGGGGGGGGGGTTGGGCAGTTCTTGTACCAAGGGGAACAAATAACACATAGCATGCACTGTGTAAACTGCAAAATGTAGTGCGTTTATCTTTAAAACAGAAATCATGAAATGAAAATCCCAGATGTGTAAATTTGTGAAATGAACACCATATTTAAAATGTTAATTCTGAATGAAACCTCAAAAACATTTGAGGTGTTAACCATGAAATAAAAAAAATAAGCATGTTTATGGTGCAACGCTCAAAACTTGAAATAAAACACTCTGTAGATATTCGTACACATAAGCTACCTGAATTATATTGCTTTGGAAACTGTAGAAAGCTTGAGAATTTGGAATTAATTTGGAGGAAGGCCTGATTTTCTGTTTGCCACATCACTAATGCAAGAATGTCACAGAATGGAACTTTTTTCAAGCAGTCATTTGTATACAATAAGAAACTACACAGCCAAACTGCATGCTCTATTAACAGTTAAATTATGTGCCAATAACATTTGCTCTTTGTGTTAGTGCTAACCTTTATAATCAACATACTTGGACAAAAATGGGCAACATCAATTAAGGCACCCTATGTAAGAACTTAAACCTTTGATCTCAAAGATGGTTTGACCTTTACCCTTTGTTTTAATAGACAATTTTTACTTTAATACAACACCGAAGACTCGGTCAGAGTTTCGGTGTGCTATGAGTAATTTCAGAAGAAAATCTTACAGTGGGGTCTGCTATCATGGTCGGTATTGGTCCCACATAAATTGTTAACCTTATACCAATGTCAATAACAACAGCCTCATACTTAGATGGTATAAATGTGTTGCTGATGAAAGTTTTCACAGTTAGGTAGAGATTGCTTACTCTAAAATTATATTAACCGAGCTCAGACTAATCTGCTTCTGGTCTTGGTACTTTTTGTATTCAAAAAGAAAACTAACACAAAAGGAAATGTATATTCATTCTCCTAGTGCATATTCAACACCTTGCATGCATATATTATGTAACTCCCTCTCCTCCCCTACACCTTCCCTCTTGTCATTTCTTGTTAACAGCATAGACTCATGCCTGCCTTATTAACATTCATCATATCTAATTTGGGTCTGAAATATATTTGGTGAAAATATTATGAGTTTGAAACTAATATGTTATTCTTTTGTTGTTTCCATATTTTTTTGTCGTGGGTCTGTTTCCTCTGATGGGAACTAAACTGATTAAATTTGGTGGAAACTTTGACTATGTATAAACACAGTCCTTCACTTCATAAACCTAAGTAAATATAAATCAGGATATATTATTTTAACTGCTTTCACTTTACGTAACATTGTTTATGCAGAACGGTTCCTTTCTCCTAAAAGTGCTGTGGATTTTTATGCAAGCAAATGGCTACGCATTGCTGTATTTGTGTATTAACCAAATGGCTATGGCATTTTAGTTGAATGATTCCAGACATCACCACACTCAAGTGACGTTTAGATGCATTGTATTACTTTTCATATGTTTATTTTATGAATCCCAAACAGCCATTTCACCAAGTGTACACTCTTCCATCCAGGTTTAATCAGCACTTGCTATAAGATGGTCACCGATTATTATTTTTGTAGTTGTCAGCGCTGACTGACTGCCTAGTAGCACTAAAGTTATTTAATCTCACGGCTGTTGAAGCGGTTTTCAGGTGTGTGTCATTTTAGTGACATCAGGTACACCGGCCTTCAGCCACAAAACTGACACCAGCATGCTGTTATTGATGTGAAGATCTTCATCTTCATAGGTAAATCCTGATTTGGAGTCGGTTGGGCAAGATGTAATTTCAATGATAACGTCAACTTGAATGAGTCTTTCCCGCACCAGAAATTATCCAGCAAGATTTACAAAACAAGTAGTACCTGTCGTCAACCTGTTGGCTAGTGTGTTAATTGTAGTTGTTACATCACCAATAAATACTACCATAGTATAATATGTGTCACTCCTTTGACAGAAATTGTTTGCTTTGTGTTGAAGCATCCAAATGAGTATCTCTCAGGTAACTCTCTATATGGGATCAAAGCATATCAGATTTGGCCCTTTTCTTATTTTGGACTTTCAGCATTTTTTGGCCCCCAGTAATGAGTGAAATATGAGTAAATTCTGCATGTTATTCTATGTTTGCCTGGGAATTGCAGTGCTTTTGTTTGGTCCTAGAGTAGACTTTTTTGTACTTGTAAAGTTGTACCCATCCAGCAGATCTCAGGTCTGCTAGGTGTTAAAATGCCGGACAAACATCTTGACGTGTCAATGATAAGTAGAGCAATGAGATATCACCGATGGCCAATTATTAGACTTTAACCAACTTTTATTTTTAGATATGGAAACTGCGTTGAAGAACTCAGATAAAATGGCACAATGTCAAAGGTTATATATGTATATGAACACCATCAGGCATTGATACTGTAGAATAAAGCTACATGATGATAATCAGACATTTCAGAAATTTCTCACATCAACATTTTGTACCTCACTCTAGATGTTGTGTGTAAGTGGGTGGCTTATTTTATGTGTGTTATCTTCATAAATACAATAATTAACACTGTCACAGACTTGCTGAGAGGGATTTTGTGGCAAATAAAGGGCATCATCAAGTCGGTATTTAATCACACATTAACACGTCACCGTAAATGACCATGTTCACCATTGTAGTCTCCTATAAAACTTGTGTATCTATGACAACACGATACTGACTAAATCCATGATCAATATATTGATTAGTGCCAGCACATATGTATGCACTTGTTGGTTTAGAAACAATGTCAACATATGAACATAAAATTTAGCACCTTAAGGAAAAGCCGTTATCGACATGCTGGTTAAAACACATTGGTCATTTAAGAACTAGGTAATATTTTATAAGACAGGGTTTTCTTTTCAAACAATTACTTGTCAATGATTGAATTACAATATTTGCATATGAAGCCATCACGTTTATAAAATTATTCTCAAGATTACTTGGAAACATTTTGAAGACCAATGGTGCAACTAACAATTACCCTAAAATCGGACACCAATCCTTGTTATGTTATCAAGCTTGCAGTCGTGAATGCAAAAGTAGCTTTATAATTAAAACAATACTAACTTCTAATATCGATATAATGTTAATTGCCTTTTCCAACTGTTAATTCTCAGCATGGATGGTAAACTGCTGAGCTATTTACTTACTAGACTGTTTGGATATCTTTTTTACTTTTACCTGTTTAATTGCTGGTTGTTGCATCAGTGTTTGGTCTTAATGTGAAGCAGAACTGTTAAAAGCCATGTTTCACCATAAAGCCAGTTTGCTCAGTCTTGGGTTTGGAAATTACAAGGTACAGTAAAAACATTGACTTTAGAATGTAATAGACATATATTTAATTAAAGAAAGGAAATGCATTTAAAAAAACTTAATACAGGTATTAAACTTGTCAGCTGATTCATGTAGCTTCCTGGACTATCCACTTTGTAGATGTGAGATTGAGAGGAACTTGTATCACACATTTTCTTGCACAGATAGAAAAGCATTGAATACAAATCTGTTTCTATGTAATATGTCAAGTTGGATCAGATTTTTCTGAAACAGTCAGTTGGTAAATCTAGAATGGTATTCACAAAGGATTCATATTTCCTATTGTTGAATGTAACTGTAACATATAACATATATAATTAAGCAATCTAAGAATTATACAATATCTTCACCACATCCACCGTGCCCCTCCCCCCCCCCTCCCTTCCCCATGTTCCCTGCCATCAGACGGGCACCTACCTTGTCCTTTTGACCCTCAAGTTGTGACATGTTTTATATCGTTTTTCTTCACAGCTTACCATACATTGACCTACTGGAGGGTGTTATAGTACTGGAGGAATTCTGTAAGGAACTAGCCGCTGTCACTTTCGTCAAGCACCACGCATCCAGCGAGAGGTGACCGGCATACAGCTAAACAGGAAGTACAACTACACTGTGGGTGACATTAGACCTTGATGTATTAACACTTTCTAAGTTGGTTCAAGTTTTCTTGAGTTTGGGCAAGATAAAGTACCCCATGAGTCAAGGTTCTCGATGTGTTTGATATAAATTTGGCAGTCTTTATAGCTAAATGCTCAAGATCTGTAAGCTGGGTGTAATTTTTTCAAAGTTTGTGGACTGTAATGTATTAGAGCAAAACTCGCTTGCACCAAATTTGACAGAAGTTACTGGTAGAATCAAAGCAACTAAGTTTTTATTATATTTCATATGTTTATTATGATAATAGTGGAATTAACATGAAATTGAGTTTTCAGTGAAGGTGTTTTTACTTCCCTTTATAAATCCACATTTTTTGACAAATTCCAGACTAACTACACCCACTGTATTAAAGGATTTTGTTTTCTTTTTGACTCTATGAGAGCTCTGTGTGGGTTGTCTTTGAATACTGAGAATCTCAGGTTAATTGCATCAGTCGGAAATACCATAAAAATGGAGAAGCAAACATCCAACTTTAAGCCAGATCGTTAATATAAAGTAAGGACAACTTTAAAGGTCATCTTTGTTGTGCTGGCCCTTCCCTCCCACATGATGTAAACAGGTCCTAGAAACAAATGAACACAATAAGCAAGTGCAATGGCTAGCTGTTTGCTCACTGGTAAAATGCATACAGGTATTGTTAGTTTTATGCCTACATTTTTTAATTTTGAAGCCAGTGCAGTACAGATACTAGGAAGTGTTTAAAAAGATGCTGTTATGTTAGGCTTGTAGCTGTAGGAGTCCCTGAACTTCAAATGAAGCTTCCTTCATTTTGCTTGACTAGCTTACATCCTGGGAGAAGTCATGGGGAGGATGACAGAGGGCAGCGCACCACTGTCTAGTTGGACTGTTTGGCATCAGCCCGACATCTTGCCACGTTACTCCAGATAATATAACTGTTACAATTATAGTTATTACAAACTTATCACTTAGCCTAACCAGGAACTACTAGATTACAGACATAGCTTCATTTGCATGTAAAAATCATGTCAGGAGATTTTTTTTAGTTGTTTTTTTCTTGTCAAGTGATTAGATTGAATTACCATCTGTTTGCATGGTTTGGTTGCAACAAAAAAAACAACTGAAGAAATAATGACAGAAACTTGAGTGCAAAATAAGCGAAGCTAGTGAGTACACTAGGGCCATAACAAACCACTCTTGTAATACAACAAGCTTACTCTTCTTTCATTCCTTTCCTTTCTTTCTATTTTTTTTGTTTGAGAAAAGGAATAGAAAAATGTTAAGGTTGTTTCTCATTTCCAGAAACTGTTGACTGTAAACTGCCATGAAATTTAGTAGAAGGGTTTATCTTTTAGGGTTTTTTTATGAGAATTTAGGTCATTTTTATGAGAAGATGATTAAGAGTTAAATTACAATTCCTTCTACTGACGAACGCTTGTAAAGATATATACATTTGTTTTCACCCACAATCTTCACAATCAGGGTGTTAATTGGGCCAACAACTAAGGGTAATATGAAACTGTACACAACTGGCTTTTTGTTGGGGTCTTCCACCATTTAGGGACCCTCAACAATGCAAATCCTAGTATTGGCAGTGTCTCTTAGTTCTGCCAGGAAGGAAATGTATACGGCTAGAAATCAATAAGGTTTAACGGAAACACACGTCAATAAGAAAGGGAAAAAGCTGAATAGAATAATTTGTTCTATTGTTTACTTTATCATTTCTAGGAAGTTTGAATTTAACTGTTTGCATGATAGGAGGAAGAATGTCATGTAAACAGTGTTTTCTGTAGATTTCCTCATCGTCACAGTAACATTTGAATTTGATATGACATTTTTGTATTGTGAGAATTCGTTCCGTTACGTGATGGTTCCGAAAGAGGTGTTAGGCAATTTGTTAACTTTTAAATCATTTTAATATTACGTGGTAATATTTTGTGGTTTGACGTCCGTAATCGGGAAACAGGACAATTTTCCAGTTCCGTGTTATTTCTGATAAAAAGTACTATTCCATTATTGGTGTTGAACCACATAGGTGTAGTCTCTGTTTATGTAAGAGATGATAAATGTTGATACATAAACCACAGAGGACATAAAATTAATATGGAAAATTATGCACTCATTTAAAAAAAGCAATAATTCTCCAATCAAGCTAAGAGAAGGATATTACATGAGATACAGCCAAGTGGTTGGATTTGACAGTGAACTCAATAATGAAAAAGGGAGGGGGGGCACTATCCAGTAGAAAAAGAAGACTTCCAAATTGTTTTATAGGAGTGATTGGGAACGGAGTACCTTAACTCTTTATCTTTGCGATGCTTTTGAAATATTGTTGTGGATGAGTGTCCTTGAGATGAGTCTTGTGGCAGTTGTTAGAGCAGGTGTTTCATGAATTCTTGCAAATTTCAGGGGAAAAAAAGAAGAATTTTCGTACTTTACTTGACTTGAAAGTAGAAACAAACCTTGTTAATCGTTTGTGAGTGGATGGACCCTATCAAGATACTTCAAGTAAAAGTGTTCCAAATATCTGTTACTGTTTTCTATTAAATAAGGAACAAAGAATGAGATCCATCCAAATGCAAGCCCAGAGTTGGGTCACACCCAAAAAGTAAGATATTTTACGAATATGTTAGATTTTGTGATGAATTTAAGAAAAGACAGGGAATAAAGAGCATGTAATATTCAATAGGTTTTTTATACCTTAGTTATATTTTAAGGGAGTTTTTTATTAATTTATTTTGCTCCCCTTTTTTTCTTTTCTTTTTATGAGGAGGAGGGGGGGTGGGGGTTTTACTTAACTATTTTAATAATATCAGTACACATTTAACTCAGTAGTTTTGTAAGTTTACGAATTTACTGGACTTAAAATTCAGAATACACCTAAACAGTGATATCAGCGTTGTACTTGTAGTTCTGAATAGGCTATTTTAGGGGAGAGGAGATTGAAGGTGGGGGGGGGGGGTTACTGGGAATATGAAAGAACTTTCAGAATCAGGTTTTATATTTGAAGAGAAAGTTCATTTAAATAAAGGACTACATGATCTTTTCCCCAAGTTAATCCAGAACCTTAAAGAAAATATCTTGTGCCAGACAATTTATTTCCGTATCATGCTGAATTTCCTAGAAAACTGAGTGGGTGGTACATTTATGGTTTGAGGAAATTCACATTTTTTGACGGGCATACCCTCAATATGCAAGTTTTTATGGTCCGAGTTTTTTTGCTTGTGTAACATTTCAGTGTGCATTAAAATGTATTATTAGTATAGGGTTTTGTAAGTATGAACTGCGAGATGTGAGACATAATTTATCAAAGCCAAATGTCTATATTTTTTTTTTTCCTTTTATATAATTATGATTATTTTAACTTTTATCATTTATTTCAAAAATTACACATGTGCTAATTTATTTAACAGAGGGAATCTTTTGCTATAATATAGATTGACTAAACAACTGTAAATAAATTGTGTCGTGTATCGTGTCGGTGCAAGTCGATTAAATGAGGAGGAATGACCCTAAAGATACTTTATACTTTGGTTTATAGTAAAGCAAGGTAGTACACAGCCTTCAGAGGTCAAGAGGTCAAAGGAAATTTTACATGAGATGAAACCTTTCCAATTATTTTATTGAAGCTAAAGTCGCACTTATTAACACACATGGAATATAACATTGTCTGTCCCTGGAAGATCCATGTAACTAAGTGTCTATAAGAACACTGTAGTAATAGAGGTAAATATTAACATAAATTGATATGAAAATCAACATTACAGTTACCACTGTCAATAAAGCGTTACAGCAATTTTACGTAAATACTAAATAACCTATTGTACCATGTGGCATCAGAAAATACTAATTTGGAAACAATTTCAAAAGGTCGTGTTCACGAACTATTTTATCGGCTGTATATGGTGAGAATTGGCATGGCAGTACCTGTTATCTATACAGATGTATACTTTAGTATGAAGAAACCTGAACCATCTGTTCTGGATTCAGGAAATATTTGACAATGTTGAATGTTTCTGCAATTATAACATTCATTTTATGATTGTGGTCTGGGGGCAGGTGATTTTTTTAATTGGATGTGTTGTAATAAAAACAAACTCACAAGTGGGAATTCATGCTGGTCACATGGCAAAACTGAGCCATCGCATGAAAACATGATTTGAATGATTATGAAGTTAACACATATTGGCATGCTTTACTGCTATACGACCAACAACACTCAAAAAGTGATGATCAAAACTATCTGAAAAAACATTAACAGATATATCTCTGTTGTGATTGTAGGAAAGGTCACCAATTTTTCTAACTTTCAAAATTACTCTTTTTATCAGGTTATACACATAGAAGAATAGTGATTTTGCAATCAGAATGAATCACTTTCAAGTTCTAATATGACTGCAATATATTGCAGGTATATGTCAGAGGCATGAGAATCAATACGGAGAGGCCCCAAAACCTCATCCCCAACCCAACCCCTACCTGATGAATGAAAGATTATAAAGTGTGAAGGAAATCATAAAATACAACAGAAATACTCTTTTAAGTTTTTCATGCATGAAATTATATTTTATAACCATATTCAATAGGGCTTCAAGTGACTGATCCAAAACTGGAACAGCATTACAATGTTTCTGTTAAAATCAACTATTGCACTTACAAGATGCATCTGTACTAAATATAATAATTTTTAACTTATAGCCACAAGAAAAAAGAATAACCCATAAAACATACACAAAAACTGTCATAAAATGCATAAAACTGTGTTCACTGAGGGGTTCATGGAGGGCTGTGACTAACACTTGATTACAAAAATATATATATAACATCTACCTATTGAACCAAATCATTCTGCACATAACTCAATACAGCCATTGTACCAGATTGACAAAACTGAAAGGGTCATTCAATAATAAAAATAATATTCTATAATTCTTGGTCTGAATGGGAAAGTTGAAACAGTCAATTAATTCTTCTCTCTGCAAATCACTTTGCCTCTCTTCCCTTCTTCAGACAAAAACCCTTTTTTTTTAACCATCTATTATAGAAAGAACTTGAATTTCATCACCATAGTCACTGGAAACGTGACAAAGTTTCAATCCCATTAAACATCACTTGATCAAGGCATCATCATTATCACACTCAAAAAGTCATATTTTCTGGTTTAGAAAGAGCAGTCAGTATTCAAGCTTGGCATAACCCAGACTAGGTTTGTAAGAAAATACCCCAAAACGTAACAAATTAGTTAAAAGTTGCATTGTGCATTGGATGATATTTAGTACAATTTTTGTTTCTTTTTTGGGTTTGTCAACAATATGACTCCATGGTAGAAAGTGATGTTACAGGCAACTCTCAAATAGCAGACTGACCTTAATAGTGGCCCCAAGTGTATTTAAGTGACATTGACATGACATTTGACCTGCAGTGACCTGACGGTAGCACACTTAGAGGCGTTAATCCATTCTTTGCATCCATATACTATTAGAAAATACACATCAAAACTTGACGTGTGACATATGTGGGACAAGGGACTCTTCTCTGCCACTGAACGTAAAGTTTTGTTTGTATCATAACTTGAAACCAATTATAATGGTATGCAGCACTCTAATACACTATGTATATACCTCTTTTTACTCATCATGGTCATCAGCAGGATACAGTTTATTGTTTAGAGATCATGTCTACCAACAAGTCAATTTGTGACCCTCAAAATAACGTAACTAAACAAAAACCTAGAAACAACATGAAGCGGTTGAACCAGCTTTACTTAACAATTTCAAATCAATAAAATATGGAGAAAATGAATGGCGGCACCCGTGCCATCTGTTGACACTTAATTGTGATAACTGCTTGTGACAAATTCTTAAGTACTTGAGGAGTTGTAAAAACAAACGCTGTTGTGAAAATTTGAAGGTTGCATAAAAAGCAGCAGACTCATGAATATTCAGTATCATGACTAATAATGAACTTGATTAACCAATGGTTTGCAGCATATTTGATATTTTATCCCCTTTTGATTTGTTGTTCTTTCACCTTTACCTCTTCCCCTACCACTTTCCACCCCCCTTCCCAATCCCCCACATCCTTCCTTTTTCTTGAGACGGATTATTATGCCTCTCTACACCCCACCCCCCACAGCTCCATTCCCTTTGTCGGGGAAACAAGTTGTTAAAAGTGAGGAAAATTCCCCACATCAGAAGTCAAACCATGTAGTTCTTGCATAGTGTTGCTGCTTCACCAATATAGCAAGATGAGTCGTGCCATTTCATAATATTTGCATAATAATATCGGTCACAGATCTGCAGACAAGTTGTAACCAGTCCGTTGCTTACAGATAGATGATTACTCAGAAAATGTTTTCACAATTTGTGGCGGACAAAACAATATCCAGCATGAAATACAAACCACCTGATCACTCAATTTCAGAATAAATTGCCTCCATATGTGACCTATTTTCTTTTTTCTTTAAAGAGTATTTGTTATTGTTTATAAAGGTACAGTACAGTAAGAGAGAAAGTACTTGATTAAAATAATTGCATAGCTAATAATAGTTTGTTCTAAACTGTAATTTTGAGTTTCATGTAAGCTGCAGTTTTAGCACTAGCTTGTTATTTACTTGATATTCTGACTAGACTGTGTCATATTCACATACAATTGGAGGCCTCCTCTGATGTTTCATTTGTTCTTTGCACTTAAGTGACATTTTCACCAGATGAAAATAGGGCTGTATACAAAAATGAATGCTGAGTATGTGGCACCTTATTCCTAAATACACTGTGTATGAAGCACTACCATTGTCATGTGAAATGGCCACACACACACACACGTACCCACATGCACACACAACATTATGGACCATAAACATCAAAAGACAAACATACATAATGACCAATATTTAGCACATCACTTGTTCAAATAAAGTGAGAATGGTCCTATATACAGAAAATATTAAAGCATGGAATGTTCAAATCAAATGTACATTTTGAAATACATACAGTAAAATTTTGTGTGAGTGTTTGTTATTGGCATAAGATATTATTAGACTTGCTATGTATTGCATATTCTTCTAGTTTGTAATTGCAGTTTTATTTAATTAGATGTGACTGGCTCCTTCCTTTCTTTCTCTTTTTCAAATTATGCTGACAAGGACTAGCTTCAACACATGTTCTTGCCCTGTCTTACACTAACCATACCTAAATTTGTTTAAATTTGATCATGATGCAACAAGTCCTAGGAGAATTAATTATTTGTAATGAGTCGGGTATAAGATGATAACACTAAGCTTGGAATGATCGTTATTAAAAGTACTTCCTTTTTTCACTCTGGCTAAGATGTCAGCAACTTGTTCTTCATTGACGTAATATGTCAAACATCAATATCTATCACAAAACTGAGTTAGGTTTGAAATGATGTAGAAATGTCGTTAAAAAAATACTTCTATCTGTCCAGGTTGTATTTCTATAACACTTATAATTTTTTGTGTAAAAGTAAGTTGGCCTGACGTTTCAATCCTAGCAGGATCTTCTTCAAAGATTTTCATTTTTTAATTAAGATTTTATTTTTTGTGACATGACTATATCAAACAGCTGAGGTTCATCAATTAAAGTGACTGAACTGCACAGCCTAATACAAGGACCATCAGTCTGGTTCCTAGATAAAAAGGCAAAACTCTTCAGGGAAAAACATAAGTCTCTTGTGCCCTCATGTGCGATGTTTAAGATGTGTTTACAAACTTTTCAAGGATATATGGCTTTGAATGTCATCCAAGGATGCTTCGTTGTTTATATGAAGTTAATGAAATATGAATTTGGTTGAGTTATTTGAATTTTAAGGAACAATGGATTAATATAAACATTCAGGTGTCCGCTGAGATGCTGACATCATCATCATTTAGCCCTTTTTTTGAAAGAAGAATTTGTGATATTTAAAAATTTGAACGGTGAAATATCTTGAGATTTTTACATGGAATAGCTATAGAACATTACTAGTACTTGAATGGGTGTTTTTTTCACGAGTATAAAATATCAAGACTAAAATTCTGCCTAAAGTCATCCTTTAAGTAAGTAAAAACACAAACAAACACAAGACATTTACTTACAACGTTTAACTGATACGTGAAACTCTGGAAATTACAATCTCAACGAAAGGAGGTAGCAAACCTAAATGGAATCAAGCACATTTATGGCAGTTGAGATGAACCAAGGGGTACAAAGGTCAAACTGGTGCCTTCAGTCATCTATCACGATGGAGAGTGCTCTGATGTCAGACATCTTCTGTTGAATTTGTTCTTCAAAGTCTTCGTCACTGATGACCGTCTCCCTGTACTCCAGCTCTGGTGCTAACTCTGCATAGATCTTGAAACATTGCGTGTAGTACTGAATCTGTGGACAGAACAGTATTCAACAGCTGTATATAACAAATGAATTCCTGAGGAGTTCTTTTAAAAATTACAGAGAGGAACGATGGCACACTGGCATGGCGATGCAAGGTCCTGGTCAGTCAGACAGTGTGTGGGTGTTTAAGAGACTACATCTAACCTACCAGTTAACGGGAAAACAAAACCCCAACCATCAGTTTTGGCTTATACGAATGAGATCTTTGTGGAGAGCAACTATCTTTAACAGGAAAGAAAAAATCTTGTTCCATTTGGGAGCTATCAGACTTGAAAAGTCTGCTGGTTTGTATATCTGACATGTCATATTGCCACTCGGATCTAAAACTGTGATAGTTTAAAACTATCGAAAAACTAGGGTCACGACGGTAGAGTTGAGTCGAGTCACGATCAGTCAGGCATCGTGATGCTTGGCTCAACCCTGGAGGAAATGTACTGACGTCTATTAATTGCACTGAACGATGACTTGCTGTTGACTGGGACCCAAAAGAAAGGGCTGAAAATATACCTGAGCCTTGATTAAAGCTTCAAAACACGGCTGGAAGTAATCCAAGCGGCCTTCAAAGAACTCTGGAAGTTCCTTCATTAGCTCGTTGTTGAATTTATCAAAAGATTCCTTTGCTGCTTCCAATCCTTTCTTAGCCTGGAAAGAAAAAAACATGTTTGTTTAATTAATTTGTAGCACTATGGCACAACTTTGTTGTTTTTCAACCCTTCAAAAGTTTTTACCATCCAAACAAGAGGTGGGCACGAAGTGGATATTGCAGTCGGACACAGAGATAAGTTTTGCACCCAATCTATGGGCCACAACACCTAAGGATGTACATCCTGTGCAATTGGAATACAACACCATGAAATTAAACATTAAAAATTAAGACATGCACATTGTCCATCTGCAATGTTGAAATCTCCTCTTACTAGGAGGCCCTGTGCCTATCTAAAAAATGATCAAAGTACAAATATTCCAATCATTGAGCTTTGATGTACCAAAACAACTCACTAAATATTGGCGGTAAAAACAAAAGAGATTTTTCATTTGCAGATTTCAAGGTCAACGTACTTATGCTACATTAGTACCTCCTGTAATATAAACCACTTGACCACTACAGTTGAGGAAGAAACTGCTTTGCCAATGCTGGCATAAACCATCTTCACATGAGTTCACATGTACTTGAAATTAGTGATTTTCAAGCAGTGAAAATGGGTGGTTAAATACAAAAAAATTAAACTTTTGAATGAGCGTTTAAAGATAGGGTTAATATGCTCACTTAAAAATTGTGCTCGATTTTTCACTCAAAATACTAAATAACGTATATCACTTGAATTACCATAAAGACAAATTGACCAGATCATTACACAGCTATTCTATACCATCCTACTTACTGTAGTTAACTTGGCAATATTCTGGCCTGTCCGTTCCTTGTCCTCATATTTTTCAACTTTGACCTGGCAGCGGGTGTACTCCTGTAAACATTGCTCTCGCTTTTTCAAGACCAGATAGATGCTTGGGAAGATCAGAGTAAATTTTTTCATGGGTTCCACCATCACTTTTGTTGTCTGCGAATTCTGAAGAAAAAAAAAAGAGAGACCAACAACCTTCATGAAGAATAATTTTCATCTTCTTGCAATCAATGTTAGGCATAACATGTCAGATATAAGATCCAGACATATTTTCCTGCCTGATATATTGTGTTTACAAGGGTTTCACCCATTTGACCTCTAGTGACCTCAAAAGACCTTTGACCTCCACCAAAATGAATAGATTCTTCTATTCAACATGGGCCATCCCCATGCCAAGTTTCAGATTCATTGCTGTTTCATTTCTTGAGATATTGTGGTCATAACCTTTTCACATCTGTTGACATCTGGTGACCCCAAATGACCTTTGACCTCCACTAAAAACAATGGAATAGAATAAAAAGTAAAGGTTTTAAGTTCTTACAAGTTTGTGAGTCAGTTCTTCGATCTGGCCGACGGATGTACTTATCAACTCTAGGGATTTCAATTCCTCCTCTGTGTTTAAGACGGGACTCGCAGCTAAGTTATGTCCGATTCTACACTGGTGCTTGGAGAGTGTTGCCATGGCTTCCATACTCTTCTTCAAGTCTTTGTAAAGTCTCTTCGTTGCATCGTCCAACCTGACAAAGAATTGAGAGAGAGAGAGATGTTCAGCGGAATAATAATTCCACCAGAATGATGAATCCCTCAGCATTAAAAAATTGAAAAGCTGAAGGTTTTTGCAGTCTTGTATCGTGTTCAAGGCCTTCTTAAAATACCACTTTTGCTTTCGAATTAGTTTGTGTATAACGGAACGACCTGGTGGAGTTGTGCCAAAGTTGGAAGTCGGTCACCAGGAGAAAACTTGGTGATCCGTCACGTAATGTTCATTTTATCAGTTATCAAATCCGGTATAGCAGAACATATTGCACATCGTTATCTGGATGTTAGCATGGAGCATTGCGGCTTACATACAAAGAGATACAATACAAGCAACAAAACTGAGTGAGAGGAATATGCTAACTTACGCCTCAATCTTTGTCACCTCCCTGCTGAATTCATTCTCCTCCTGTAAAATCAGAAACATGATATTCATATCTACGTGGTTTACAGAGCATTTGACCGTAGGTCAGGACACAAGGTATTAAAGGAGAAACCAAACCCCAAAACATATATTGGTCTATAAGGTAGATAAAACTGTCATAAACAACTTCAGCAAGCAGCTACGACAAATCTTATTAGACTTGGGAGATATTATAAATTTAATGGGAAGGAGAGGGGGTTCACACACAAGGCTGAAGACTTGAGCAAGTCTAAACATGACAACATCAATTTTGCTACATGTCCTTCCCCTTTTCATGATCTTCTTTGTTTATTACATTGTTTATTTTCTGTTATGGAGATGGGTTTTGTGTTTGCTGAACTTTAAGGTTTTGAAACTCTTTACATGACCTGGCATTGGTCTCATTTTCAACATGGCTAACATTCTACCTTGAAAAAAAGGTCTACACATAGAAGAGGGTACCTGCAGATTTGTCTTACATACAACCATATAACCCCTCTGTTGTAGCTTGTAAATTTGCCATAAGAGAGAAAAATTATAGATATAAAAAAGACAACCACCTCTCAGTTAGTACCCATAGATTAATATGAACTTACAAACAAACTATAAATAGGCATGATCCTGCCATAAAAGAAGAAAAAGGTACATAAGGCCAAACTAACCAGCCACACATGCCACTGAACTCTAAACTTGCATAATATATTAATAGTAGAATATTTTACACTACTTTGATATCATTATATTTATATAACAACAGCAACAATTGAAGAACCATGTCATTGAATGGTTTCCAATGACAAGATGGTTTTAAAGGCTCTGCCTTGTTGGACGGTAGGAAGAGAAAAAAACATTTTTCTGTCTTTCACTCCTCTTCTTTGAAAAGCTTGTTTTTGTTTTTATACAGAAAAGCAAAACCCAAATTTAACCAATTATTAGAAAGATTCTTGCCATGAACAACTACCCAAAAGCTGATAATTTTTTTTATTTTTTAAAGCTTCTTCTGTTTGAGAGCTATGTTTGTTCACAAGCCGTTTCAAGGAGCTATAATTTGTTTTTATTACCATCTCTGTTTAAAAGATCATTCTCTCTTCACCATAAACTAAACCATCCCTATGACGGCTGTCTATCACTGTCTATCTCAGTTCTAATATGTCACAATCACATAATCACGACCAGTGCTTTTTCTTGGCTATTATTCATTGGCAGTCTCAAGAAGTCTGAGCATATGAACCATGTCACTGCCAGGAGTTAAAACATTTTCCTTAAGCAGCTCATAAGAGGAGTGTGATATGCAGTTAACCAAAAAAAAAATTTCCTCTGCATACTTCACATTTAAAGTTCCAAACTTGAGCAGCTTCTTAGGTTACTTTAAACAGAAAAATTGGGTGTCTACAGAAGACAAGGTTATGTTCCTTACCTCCTTAGAAATCACAGTCTTCTTTGGAGCATTGGAACTGAAGTGTTTGAATATGTTCCTGGGAGAAAAGTAAAAGTACTGCATTACAATTTTAATCGAGGAATACCAATGAGGCATAAATTCATGAAACAATGCACCCTATTTTGATTGTCCTGGGTCAGAGGGGGGACATCCACCCCACTATTTGTGAAACCACTGACATTCCAATCTGACATAACAAATTGACTTGTTAGCCAGTCGGTTTTAGGTAGCTGAAATGTTGATGAGATGAGATCTGATGATGTGTACAGAAATGCTTGAAAGTTAACTGTGGTCAGATTGTCTGTCAGTCTGTTCATATGCCTGACTGCTGGCTGTCAGAATACACAGGTGACATTATGTGTTCATTCGTCTATGCCTGCATATTATGCAACAGTTGATGATGGACAAACCCTTTAAGCTTTTAACAGAGAGAAATAAAGAAGATGCAAAGGCTGATGCTGTTGAAACTAAAGCTACTAATTTTGCGAACAAATTAATGTAAATGGATTAGGATGTAATAAGCAAAGCAAAGTGTACATGACTGCAAGATAGCCTTTGCCAATGGCTTTGGGTAGCAGTCTGTCCATCAATATTGCTGGCAGCACCTATCATATTATCGTGCTCTATCGTGCATCCATATAGACCATAGCTGTTTTGGGGGCAAATAATCAATTTATTTTGTAAGGTCATTTAAAACACATACAGACAATTGAACATGTTAATTGTTAGTGTTTATCAGTCTAAAAATACTTTTTGAAGTACAACTTTGGCCGTTTTGTTATGTCTTCTTGACTTTTATCACCACAAGTGGCCAAGAGTCACTTGCAAGGCTACTTGGCATAGTGAGTACTCTATGTGAAGTAGTTACATGCAAATTCATGGTACAGTGATTGCACAGTGACGTATCTTTGAATAATTACAATTTATTGCTTTGCACATTTTGGTTTAATCATACAAGAAGAAAAATTGCCCGAGTGGCATAATGTTGACAATGTTTTTAATGTATAAATCACATTACTGGTACCTGGCTTATGTGGTAACAGAGACAAACATGTTCACGAATGTTGAAAGAACAATCCTAGCTACTTTTGCAATGTTTCAAAGCTGCAATGTTTTGTGTACATTATACAGATTTAAGGGCAACTATACTAGCCTACACAGGGTATTTCATATCATTACCAACTCATACTAGCGACCCTTTGTTGAGTTACGGTAGTACTTAGTACTAGATTTCTCGCTTCTGGGGTGGTAGTTGTAGTAGGCTGTGAGGTACTGAGTAAAATGGTAAGGCTGCGCTAGGCCTGGGTCCTACGGGTTGATCCGTAGCAAATCCTTGCAAAAATGTAGCGGAACAATCACATCAACCCGATTCAGTTCCACCTCTGATGAGCCACTCGGATGACACACTGATAACTGCGCATTTCTTCCTCAACTCTGATGTAAGTGTAAACGTTTATTTCTCATTAAACTACCAATAATTCGTCTTGTCCTTGAATTAGACTCAATCTTCATTTGCAAGGTTAGGCGCACCCTGATTTTCGTTATCGAAGTTCTAGCCTAGCCTACTGATGACCACAGAAATTCAATACAGTTCTGCACTATTGACACTGTTGTTCATCCTGTTATTATTTACTATATGACAACCGACTGGAAACGGCAGTAGTACAAACAGTGAACTTCATTTACCTTTAATAAAAAAAAACAACAACTTGGATTTATAGCCCATGAAATTATAATGAATAACATTTTTTGTGTTCTTTCTGGCATAATCATGAATCAAGATGCAATACAGAACAAGTATTACAGTGGAATAAAATTGTTGTTTGGTACCTGGCAATTTTCGAGGGGAATTACCTAAACCTGTACCTGTGATATAATGCACGTAAAGGGAACCATTGCTTCTAACAATGTTGTAAGGCTAGGCTGTGTAAATATATATATTCATTGTTCATATGTGTTGCCTAGTCTTTCACGTTATCGTCACAACGGGTACCTCTGTAATGTTGGTTTGAACTTGCAGCTTGCAACATAATTGTTTCAGTAATCTTATCTTTACTAGAACAAGAAGCGTACCGTTACGGTTTGGCTACGGCAAAAGCTCCGTCCTTCATATGACAAGTATGCTACTGTTCGTAATGTAATCTACATTAGGCCTTCACAATTTTATGTTCTTTTTCTTACTCACACAAAGTCACAGTACGCTTACTTAATAGCCTAGTAATAGCCTATTCCTAAGTAAGACTAAGGCCTAAGTTAGGACTGGGACCTAGCCAGCGGTAGTTTTAGTAGCCTGGGTGATGTTAAGTTTCCACATGAAAAACCGGTTTCCGCGCCTTAGGAAACTAATGTTTTCTTTTACAGCCGAAACTAATGGGTTTTTTTTGTAGCTACAGTAGGTAAACTTAGCCAATAGAATATATTGCATGTTTGTTGGAATATCCATACAATACAAACTGCAAACATCAAGGAAGTTAGAATCACTATTTTTAATAAAGTATTAATACAGTAGTAGCTTAGTTCGCCAAAGTTGACAAAACCAATGGGGTCAGAAGCCTTAGAAATCGTCAGAACTGCAATGCAAAACATTGATCTCTAGAAAGCCCTTCGAAAAGCCAAAAGCAAGCGTCAGGTAATCAACAAACCTTGGGATTAAATTCCTGGCAGTCTGCATAAACAAAAGAATTGCAGTCTCTGCTACAGCGAGTTGCGGTTACTACAAGACAATAGACATACAGGACATTAACTTAGGGTAGAACTGCAGTAGCAAGCAGTGATGCGGTAATGCAGATGTTTTCTACATACATTTTTCTAGTTTGTGTCAAAGTTTTCTTCTTGTTGTCATTGATCCGTGCATCTGTTTTCACTAAAGTTAGGCCTGCGTGAAATCACAGTGACAGTATAACACCGACTGTTCAGTAGGGGCCCATCCTATGGAGTACAACACTTGGACGGTTTTTACTGAAGCATGTATACATCTTTTCTTTAGTATGGCCAGCATTTGGTATTGAACATGATAAGTAAATATCTGTATTTGTACTTTCTCCCCTATGTGTTGTAATCTGCTGTCATTTCATAAACTATCTAAGATAATATAATAACTTATAAGGTTTAATTATAACAAGAAAAATATGGCATTCCATCTTTCCCCTGAAACGGATGCATTGCAAGTGGAGCCGTGAAGTAAGCCGAAATATCAGACACAAGAAAGAGCAAGTACACACAAGAGCATTCATTACAGGGTTTACTTCAGGGTTCACCTGTAGCATGCCTGTCCAAACATTGTTTTCTATTTGACATTGAGTGCCCAAAACATTTCTTGAAATTTGGCAAGTGTGTGGTAGAGCAAATTTCTTGCATTGACTCTCTTTGTCATTTGATACTAAAATCTCATGACAAATGGGTCATCAGCTTGACTACAATACCATATTAAGATTGTCAAGATGGTCAACTGTGTAAAATGCATGCTGTGGTGATTCCTACTGCACATAGCCTATATATGTAAAGAACTTTGCCCTATTGGTAGATTAATTAAACGTTCATGTTGAATGAATCGTGCAGTATTTTAACAAATGACTTGAACTTTGCAAGAAACATGCTGACATTACAAATCAGTTTATATCTCGACTCAGATAAGACTTGCTAATGTTTCATGACAAGTACAGTAACAGTAGGCCCTAATAACTTTTCATCTGTACAAACACACACACGCAAGCAAAAAAAAGGAGGAGGGACATTTTTTTCCGGCTGTGTAGGGATTTCAAAATATCTCCCCATCCACTCCTTTCCATCTCAACCCCTCCCCATCCTCTTTTCTCTGTGTAGTACTGCCTGAAAGGAATATTTGATCACACATATTAACTTCATTTCTAGTTACAATGTTCACAATGAATAAACTTTTAATCCTAATCTGTTTCGTCATAATGTGCTATTTTGGTATTGCTTCATCACACATTTTTGTTTTCCTGATATCTCTCTCTCTTAGACAGAATTCCATAATGAGCGGACCTCTTGAGACAGTTGTGCGCCTAGCATGGACAACATTTAGATCTGTCTTGAGTGATAAATCCGCTCTTCTCCAGAAAGTGGTCAAAGTGCAAGAAGCTCTGTCAACTATCAAAATTGAGGACGTGGGCATCACCGAATCCCAGATTCAAAGACTCGACCCCAAACAGTCTCAAGGCTGGGGAGAAATCAAAGCTCCTGTGGGATTTGTGGAAGTGTTCGAAGATGATCTGTTGGCCGTCGGGGCTTTCCTGTTGAAAGAGTATGCCGTGCTGCCGATGCATAACCATCCGACTATGTTTGGCGTACTTAAAGTCATCCACGGACGGGTGAGGATAAAATCCTTTGACCTCTTAGATCAAGAGAAAGATGAGAAAATTCCCAAATTTCTCACCGCTGACTCTCAACCGAGCTCCGAGGAGGTCAGAAAGTTAAGGTTCCGATCAGAGACGGAATACACATCTGATTCCGAACCCTGTCTGGTGACGCCATCCGAGGGAAACATTCATCGCCTGGAAGCGGTCGGTGGACCCGCCATCTTTCTAGATTTTATATCACCTCCTTACAATCCCCACCTGGGGAGGGACTGCGATTACTTCCAAGAGCTTCACGTCAACCCTAACGAGAGGGAAGGAGCCGATGGTGAATTAAGTTGGTGCAAACAGATTCCGTGCCCTAGCTCATACTACTGTGTAAGAATGGACTATTTCGGTCCGAGTATTAAAATGGAAGAACAATAGATGTGCAGACTAATTCTTTGCTAATAAGGTGGAAATTGTGGGGTAAAGAGAAGGGCCTACGATAGTATTGTTGCCTTTGAAACGGACACATTTTGAGGGGGTACCGGAGTTTGATGAAATTTTTTCAGTCTACAAGAAAAGTCAGTTGTTGTTTTATGATATCATTACAAAAGAAAAGCAGATAAAGTTTGCACATTTTATCTCAATATGTTAAATTGTAGACAAAAGCTAAGTAGAATATGAATTGGAAATTGTAACCAATTTGTTAAAAAAATACGAAAGCAAACACATGTAATACTTTGCTAAAATAAAGTTTTTTAGAGCGACCTTTGAAACGTCCTTACAGTCCCTACAGAATGGAGCCATTGGAGCATTACCTTTAGGCCGAACCCTGTCAATATTTTCCTGGCTGGGAATGCAATATGTACTGAGTTAAAACAGCTTCTTTTTATTGTTCATTGAATATTTTAATATCATTATGTAATAATGAAAGAATATCCTTGCAACAAAATTTCCAGAACGATACTGACATTTTTCTCTTCTTTTTTTTGTTTTATTTTTTATAGTCATAAAATCCATTCTTTACAGGGAAAATTATATATTTTTTATGAAAACAGTTGCCATTTTAATGAAATTCAACGTACAGAGAACTTTAAAATGCTAAACTAACATTCCCAATGTATCACATATCAAGAAAAAAATCGACTAGAAAAATTAGAACCATGATGACATCACAGAAATGATGATATCACAGAAATGATGACATCACAGACCACCTACTGTGACCTGGAGTGTGGGAGGGTTCATCTATATAGTACATATTGGTGACCTGTGCGATCAAGTATATCTCGAGTTAACTTCTAGATATTGAAGTGGAGTGTTAAACTAACATGGTGTCCGAATATTTTGAACTTTAATGTAAAATCCCTGTAAAGACTTACTAAGTAAAATGCAGATATTATTTAAAACAAGATCCAGATGTAGTGCTGCTGTAGTGTGTTTGAATACTTATCCTATTGTGAGTAATCCTCGTAAGTTGGTTTGGTAAAATTGCTGGCTACAGGCCTACAGAATGTCATACCATAGTAGTGATTTATTATAATGTGTATGTGATGCACCAATTTTCACTTCAGTGAATATATAGAAAAATGTCTGTTCTGGACAAATTGTAGAAATAGTGATGTTCAGCCGGGCTGATATCCGGGGGCCGGTGTATGATGTGTATAATTGTGCATGTTAGTTTTCCTGTTTATTACAATTCCTAAACTGAGAGTAGAATCTATATGTCATGAAAAGTCATATCATTGGAAGCACTGTTTAAACTTACATTCTTAACATGGGCACAAAAAATGGACTTCCCCCCCCCCCCTCAAGCAAAGAAGGCTGGCTGGCTGGCTACACTCCCGTTTGGGTTATGGACCTAATTAATTGTCAAATAAACTCATAATTGTGAGAAAACAAAATGAAGGTTTGTCCACGTTAATTGGACTTCCTACTTGTCGCTGAGTCAGAGCACAAGGAGGGCACATGGAAGAAAGGAATTCGAGTACATGATTACATCACCACTTACAAACTTTCTTTTGAATGACGCAGAGGTTGTTTACACACCCTCTTACCATCCCACCCCACCTCCCATGTCCTTGCTAAGGCTGCTACACTTTCAATAGGTTATGTTAGACTGGACACATAAGAAGCTAAGAAAACCCTGTTAGTTCTTTCGAGGCGCCATGTCCCCAGCACCGTCCTTTAGATCACTGAGAGCAAGGACTGCACAGCAAGCTTCAAACATTAATCTGGATATATTTTTCAAATGATCGTAAAAAAACGTGCAAAATATCCCACGTCTATAGTATCATCCATAAAAATTTTCCACCAAATTTAAGTAAGTAGACACATTATTTGTACTCAATGGCACCCCCCCCCCCCACACACACACACACACATCCTTATTCGCTCATCCATTTTTTTCTACTCTACCCCCCCCCCCCCTCTTCCCGTCTACGTGGTTAAGTGATTCGCTGCTGTGATGAAAATGATACGTGACAACTTTAAAACAAAAATTCATTATAGGTTACTTCATTAAGAGAATTCTATGTTAAATTCGGCAGATAGACATGAATTAAACTAAGTCACAATTTCACATATATACCAGCAACTGTATTTCTTTTTAAAATTAGAATTTTCCCCGAAATTTGAATATATTTATAGATAACGACTTCTGACGGAAGTTGTTTACTTCCGTATGATCCACTTAATAGCTGTTTCCGAATTTAACTACAATTTCACTAATTTACGCTACTGTTTAGATATCGCTAAAGTCACTTGCCTAATTATGTAAAGTGACAGGATAATTCCGGTGGCTTAAGTTCATTGCTAGACGTTTTTACATCTAATTATGTCAAAACCACAATTTGTATGGCGAAGATTCAATTTTTGCAAATTTGGGGATGTAATTTTTTAATATATCTGGTAACAGTATTGCAAATGATATATTCATCAGAGGCGTATACCAATAGACGGTTCATTGAACCAGGATCCTCACTTTCCACGCAAATTTCATGTTTTCAATACAAAGAAAATACAAATAAAACGTATCACATTTCAACAGGGAGGTGGTAACAATTGGAAAGCAAAGTTTTTATAGGACGTCTTCTTTTAACGAGATGTCATCACAAATCACCGACTGTGAGCCAATTCCTGGAGTAATGGAGGAGGGCTTAACCAGTTAAAAGCAGCACGGTGCTGCCTGCAGGTGCCCCGGTGACAAGTACCGAGAAATATAACCAACCGAAGCGACAAATGTTGGCATTTAACATGGAGTCAGTAAGCCGAACAGGCCCAGCTATGTACTCGTTAGGGGCACATTGCTTAATCACAAGCCCTTTGTTTAGACATCGGTCCCACCCAAAATAATAAATAATAAACGACCTTATTTATAGTCTCATGTGCCCCAGAATGCACCATTGTACTTTTTTTTTTTTGGAAGGGGGATGCCGGCTTCAACTGGATTCTGGATCCACATTTGACCCCTTAAATTCCATAATTGTCTGTCGCCCACCTAATTCATTCGGAATAAGTACATAATTCCGCCCCCCCCCCCTTCCCAACCCCTTCCCAACTCTCACACACCTTTGAAATCCCGACACGCATACAAACCTATACGAAACAACGTCAAGTAAATGTATGTCACATTAATCCTTTGAAAGCCTTTTACTTTTGGTTAACCCTGGTGTGACATATAAAATATTGCATTAAGTCAAGAAGGGCAACCTCCTATAGACCGTTTCACCACTAAAGGGGAAATAGTTAGCTATTACTGAATCTCTTCGAATCTGAATAACTTTGCTATTGATTTTATCGTCACATTCAAAATAGCAGCGTTAATTGTATAACGTATAGGCTATACAGGGGAGCTCAATCTATAGTATCCAGTCTCATTTGAGGCACGGTACCCACACTGGAAGGAAAATGGTGTATTAGGCCTATAAATGGACAGGTATAGCTTTGTAGATGCATGTTTCTAGTAAACATCTTGGTTTTGCTATTGTACACGTTATCCTTCATGAATTCGGAATGCTTTACAGCTGCGTGTGACGTATTTAAATGAGGTATACGTGGAGTAATGTTTGACAGAATGAGAAAGACATCGAATCCATTGATAAATCAATTCGAAACACAAGACAGTGATCCCTGGATTACAGTTGCTTGTTGAGAGATTCATCATTTAAGGAGGACCTTGGTCAGACATGACTGGACCCACCCCGTCCCATCCTGCCCCCAATGGTCACGACTGCAATCAAGGTAGGTGTTGTGTTTACATTTTAGCCCTGCAGGTGTGCACTAACTATATGTGTAAGCCTATATAATATTATGTAGGTGCACCATTTACCACCAACTGTGCACATGAAAGAAACAAATGAATGTATCTGCCTTATCGACATATTTAGCAAGAGAAAAGTCCCGCCCTCTCTACCTCCACCGACGCCCTCCCCCATCACAACCTCTATATTGCGACACAGGCTCACCGATGCATTCAGATTGAAGATTATATAGAGTACCTGCCCGCTCTTTCCGTCAGTCAATATTTGTATATTTATTTGTTTTATCACAATTTACAATGTGACGGGAAGTCTCTTATAAAGCCTATACAAGGCTTAACAAAGTAGGAGACTCCCAAAAAAGAAAAAAGAGAGAAAACTTAAGAATAAAATAAGAAAAGTTAATAGTATAGCATCTACCATGATGAAATAATATAATATAATAATATAATGAAATAATTTAATATTGATGCAACATGACGGCAGCTGCACTTGGTTATATTCATAAATATGCCATGATACCAAGCACATATCAACTGCCGTGGAAAGCATGCACTGGTATACGTTCCCGTGACGTTTTACGTATTATTCAACATCGGAGAACGGCGTTATGTCTGTTAACTGCTTGAGATAAATTCGTGACGTTGATCGTGTGACATAATTTCACAATTAGAAATCCTACTAGTTTGCATGATATATATATATATATATATATATATATATATATATATATATATATATATATATATATATATATATATATATATATATATACTCATTTCGGTTTGGTTTGCTTATATTTCTGTGATGAATGATTGTATTTAGTATTAAATTTATCATTTCGAAGTAAGACAATAGTAAAGAGCATACTGTACGGTAGCGATTTAGAGTTGAACATCTAGTTTAAAACAGTTTCAAGTAGCTTTGGATGTGGACATATGGTTAACAAATCATTGAAAGATCATTTAATAGGCAACATCTGGTGACAAAATACACCTTTAATTTTGTGTAGGCCACGGCTTGCACCCACGTCAACCTTCCACGTTATACATTACATAGGTTCGTTTCACTTTAGGTCCACTGCTTTTCCTGCCACAGCGTTTTACCCCAAATTCACTTCAACCTCTCAATAAACCGATTAGGAAATATAGTCAGCAAAAAATAATTATTTTCGGCCAATTGCCGATTGTGCAATTACTAAGTAAGAATTGTATATTCTTCTCCGTAATATTTCCTAAATCTGCTGACATTATAGCGAACATTCGGGGAGCGTCAAGAATAAGGTTTATGACCAACTATACATATAGTTGAACTTGGTTCAAAGGTCACGTTTGTTATGCTCGGCGTGTTTGTTCAGTATAAACTAAGACAAATAATCTGTTATCCATTCTTTTGACCAGTTACATTGGGTGAATTTATAGTTCTAAGTCCTCTATCAGGCAAATCGAAAACATTGTTCTTGCCTTAGCCTATGACCTAGTTTTTCTTTCTTTCTTACTTGAAGAAGACACCATTCTCAGATAGTCCACATATGGTTTTCGCATGTATATATCCCTGCAAACAGCTTCGGCACCAAAATAATTCCACATATACACCAAGCTTGTTTGCAACAAGTTACAATGAATATATATATATGGACTTGTCTGTGAAACAGTGGCGTACGCAGGATTTTATAAAAAAAATATGGATAAAGACGTTAAATAGTGCATTCTGATGCATCTTTAGACTATAAGTTAGGTCAGTATAAGTAACTCTTAAGACAATATTGTGGTAACAATACATGTATATAGGCTACCTGAACGTACGTTGAATGTTTCTTACACCGGTTTGAGGTCTCTCTTTAGCGTCTACCTATCACCCATACCAATCCTATATTCGTTCTTTCGCGGCATAAAAGTGTTTCTGTGCAACTTTGTCTTTGAAACTATGTTCCAAGTAAGCTGTGAAAGTATCGGCATTGATTAGCAAATCCACTGGCAGGTGATGTATTCTAACATATTCTCTGGAAATCTATGTGACTGCTCCTTCTGACCACCCCACCTTATCCCACTCCTACCCCCTCCCCTGGTCAGCCTTTCGTATTGTCTCCGTCACGAAGGAGAACAATGACGTTTTTATGCCGGATGCTTCTTCCAACACAGTATCGAAGTCATGAACATAGGCAAGGAATAAATTTGCCCAAACTTTCGTAAAAAAAGGACATTTTTACATTTTAATATAGTAACATTTTACATGTTGGAACAATTACAACCACTGTTGTGCTACTCGTTGTTGGTGTTGTTGTATGTTGTCGCTGCTTTATTTATTGTATTTATGTATTTATTTTTGTTGTCTTTAAGTTCCAGACGTATATATTGCCAATTTAAGCTTGATAATTTGAACAAGCTCCGGAATTTATGTCATATTTGAAAATGATCACACACAAAAAAGAGAGTAAACGGTATGCTTTCAGAATAAAATAAAATAAAATCATTTGAACTGTTTAATGTTACAACAATGATTCATGATGCTGAAAAGAAATGACGCCCTCAAGTTGGATTCGTAAGAGAAACCTGTTACCATGGCAATGATGAAGACTTCTTGTTAATCTCGCGTACTTGCACTGTGCATGTCTAACACAGTAACAATGAAGTGAGCGCGTAAATACAACGTCAAGGATAGCTAAAGTTGACGTCATACTCTGACATCGTGAATAGATACTAAATAACAATAGCAGAATATGTTTTACGTCGCAGGTGCTACGATGCCGTCAGACAATCAGCTTTTATCAACTTTAATTTGTAGTTACGGTCTTAATAGATAAAGAAAAACATAACGACCTGAAATTTGTCTTATCAAAAGATCAAACTTAAGAAGAAGAAGAAGACCTCTATCATGTGTATTTATACAGTTCTTAAAGATACTTCACTGGGAAGGGGTTATGATACTAAAAGTTAGTAATAATTTCATTGCTTTATGTAATTAAACAAGCATGAATAACGCCCTGGACAGCACACTAATTATGATATTAAGTGGGAGGGGAGAGAGGAGAGGAGAGGAGAGGAGAGGAGAGGAGAGGAGAGGAGAGGAGAGGAGAGGAGAGGAGAGGAGAGGAGAGGAGAGGAGAGGAGAGGAGAGGAGAGGAGAGGAGAGGAGAGGAGAGGAGAGGAGAGGAGAGGAGAGGAGAGGAGAGGAGAGGAGAGGAGAGGAGAGGAGAGGAGAGGAGAGGAGAGGAGAGGAGAGGAGAGGAGAGGAGAGGAGAGGAGAGGAGAGGAGAGGAGAGGAGAGGAGAGGAGAGGAGAGGAGAGGAGAGGAGAGGAGAGGAGAGGAGAGGAGAGGAGAGGAGAGGAGAGGAGAGGAGAGGAGAGGAGAGGAGAGGAGAGGAGAGGAGAGGAGAGGAGAGGAGAGGAGAGGAGAGGAGAGGAGAGGAGAGGAGAGGAGAGGAGAGGAGAGGAGAGGAGAGGAGAGGAGAGGAGAGGAGAGGAGAGGAGAGGAGAGGAGAGGAGAGGAGAGGAGAGGAGAGGAGAGGAGAGGAGAGGAGAGGAGAGGAGAGGAGAGGAGAGGAGAGGAGAGGAGAGGAGAGGGAGGTTATTCCACGCTAATACCCATAATATCCTACAAATTATCAGAGGCTCACCCAAGTATGTGGTCTGATATAGGAGTTTAACACATCGCCTGTTATGTCATCTCCCTATACAAATATATATACGAAGAATTCATTCTAGGAAAAGATATGATTTTTGAGGTCTCAAATAACTTTCCTGCATTCCTGCATCGTTCCTACATTGTTGTCCTGCATTTGTGAAGGACAGGTGATGCAGGCAATCATGTGATGAAAGAAACATTACCATTTGTAAAAGACAATACGCTATAACAGGTATTACAGGGGTAAAGTCATTTAATTGTGTCTGAGAAAGAGAAGGATATTTTTAAGTTGCCTGGTGTTGACGTTCATGTTTTCAATTCCTCCATGAAGGAATTTTCAAGACCGCAACATTTGTAGTTCATACCCTATTTTATCCTTCTTCAACAATAGGCCTATCGAACAAAAGGAAACGGGTGAGATATCATAGTACAAGTTTTGACGTAAATGTTATGTGTTTAATTGTGGAAGAAAACAAAATGCATCCAATTTGAAAATTAGAAATTAGGATGCATACAAATATGAATACACCTACTACACGTGCATTAGTTTTACTTAACTCATCATTTTAAGAATGAAACAAACAAATCATTCAGTATAAGGCAAAACAAAACAATTTTATTGTCAGTTGACGTCACACCTGTATCTTCAGGTTCACCGGAAGTATATACTGTGATCAATTTCAATCCCCATCATCAGATATGTGTTACAAGAGCCTTGAAGCAGTGAAACTAATTTAAAAGTGAACTTCTTAGAAGCCAAAATAGATTTAGAGAAATGTACAAATACGTTTTTGACGTTTCTGTTTAGGCCTTTTAACATATCAAAAATATCTAGAAAGCCAATCTCGTGCAATTTCCCTTAAATACTCATGAAAATTAGCTATAGCTTGTTTTATTGTATTAATGTCGAAATAGCGGCTGCACATCATTCTGATTAAACATGGTACGTTCTTAAAACCTTATTTTACTTTCCTTTAAATACTCTTGTATTTGATACTCTTAACTTAGTGTTGAACATCTAGTTAACAGTTTCAAGTATAGCTTTAGATATGGATGAAGAACAGAAAAAACCAAAGACAGAACATGAAATCATCACATATGATTTACATTTGACGTCTTAACTATGCTATGGGGAGGGGGGGGGGGGGAGTACAAAAAACAGATAATCCGACAGGGTTTATTGTTTCATCAGAATTTCATCCCATGCCCGATTGACCTTTATGGTTTTATTCCTGACTAGAAGCGACTGTTGATATTTGTTCATGACATCTAACCTATTTTTATGATCAACATCCGTGACGTCATCTTGAGGAATGCAATCGGACAACAAGAAAAAAGGAGGGAGGAAAATGTAAAACGAACGACTTAAAGAATTCTTCCAAATATCTTGCGAACGTAAAATCTGACTTTGTTTACGTCAAAAAGTTAGTTTATCCAACTTCAGGACAAGCTACGGTCAAGATTGTGTAAATAATTGGACTCTGTCGCTGTGGTAACATGACGTCACAAAATACTATCAAACAACTTTTATTTTATGAAAGGGACATTCCGGTAGCTTAAGTTGATTGTTAATAAAAATGTTGGAAATATTCTGCATCTCCCATGTCCAAACCACATTTTAATAGCATTTTCTATGGCAAATATATGAATTTTGTCAAACTTTGGTGGTATTTGGCGAATGTATCTGGCAACATCAGAACGAACGATGTCATCACCGCAAATTCAATTGAGAATGTTTTTGTTTTTCTTTGTAATATTTAAATCACTAATTCACGTAGGAAAATACTACTTCTACAAAGCATTTATTTTAATGCAATTCCTAATACAGAGAATCTTGATAGCTAATCGAATATTTCAAATCTATCAGGCTTCAAAGATGAACCAATAAGAAGATTGTAATAGAAAAGTAAAGCTTTTGAAGAGCAATTGCCGTTATGACATCACATAAAACATATTGTGATCCATTCCAGAGAAGGGTTTAGCCATTCAAAATAAATTTCATTCAATCAATCATATATTGAGTTAGGGACAAGATATTGAGGTTGGGTTTTCAACTAACAGTGTGGGATATCTTGTTTACAACATAAGCCTAAGTGTCACATTGCCAGCCACCGGAATATCGGTCACCAATATTGCCGTATGTTCACTTGGCGCAATACTTTAAATACGGAAAGCATCGAAGGGACTTTTCATTGACGTCGTATTATACACATTGTAGAATGACAAATATCTTAAACTTATGATTGGTACTCGTCCGATGTCATATGTATATATATATATAAATATATATATATATATATATATATATATATATATATATATATATATATATATATATATATATATATATATATATATAGGTAGTTACAGTTACAGTCACTTACCATATGTGTTAGGTAGTTACTGTAACAGACACTTACCATATGTGTTAGGTAGTTACAGTAGCAGTCACTAACCATATGTGTTAGATAGTTACACTAACAGCCACTGACCATATGTGTTAGATAGATTCAGTATCAGTCACTTACCAGATGTGTTAGGTATAGTTACAATAATGTCAAGATGAGTTGTTTCATAGACTTCGCGACTTTTTTTTACAAAACAAGTATATATGAACACTTATTCAAGTCAATTAACATGTACGGACTATCTCTATTTTACATATATAGCTTGCGCCAAAATAAAATTGGCCGAAAATGCCTCCCAGACCGCTGGAAATGGCACTTCCCATGCCTTGCAAGTTGCATCTAAGCATTTTCTATTTTGAAATTACTAGCGATATCATAAAAACGTACACAAAAAATATGCTCAAGGGGGGAGGGCGGTCGCCTCCTTCGCCTCCCCCCCCCCTTGGCTACGCGCCTGTTACGTATACTTACTACGTGGAGGTGATAGGGCCATCTTTGGCTAAAACGAAAACAAATAACAAGACTGATGTTATGAGTACAATGGAGATACTAATTGGCTGAAAACATTGCAGATGAAAACGATGGAGCCAGATAATTCTCACCTCAAAATGAACTGTTAACAATATTTAGATTTCATGTTCTTTTCTTTTTTATAAGTTAGACACCATTCCCCCTCCCCCAACCCCTCCCCCATCCACCTTTGTTTGGTTGTTTTTGTTATAGTTCTTTGTGGTAGTAAAGTTGAAATGTTAGTAACCTCATATCGTGTTAGGCATATATATACCCAAAGCCTATATATTGACGCCACATGCCATAGAACGCATAACTCACATTTGTCTTGTTATTTACTGCATTACATCGCAATATAACATTTGTTTATCCAGGAGCGATCAACGAAAATTTGGACAAAAATTGTAAATCAAGCGAGATTGTTTTTTTCTTCTTCAAACGAATCTTGCGTGGGCTAACTGTGAAGCCGGGCACAGAACAATGCTATTAAGAATCACACCACATCTCTATTACTTATTTAGAGTTCGCACGGCGCGAGTTTAAAAATTCTCAAGTATGAAGTAATGGTATAGCTCACGGCACCGTGACCCGTAAGGATTCTTACAGGTGTGTGACGTCATCGGTATTTGACATCATCCTGCGAGAGAAAAACGCATGACAACAGCACTTCTTTAATGAGCCGAGTTTTTGTATGCAAAACAAACAAACAAGATAAAAACACAATTAAAATAATGCTGATACTGGAGAGAAATGCTACTGCTCGAAACAGGATATTCCGTCACATATAACATCAGCTTGGGAGGCGGACCCGGAGAGTCAGTCAAACGTCCAAACTGTCCATTTTTATAAACTAGAAGTGTCCGTCTTTGTATATAGAAATTACTCCTTTTCCATTTATAATGAAAAAGTGCTATTTTATTTTTATTTTAAAAGTGCATGATTTGTTGGAAATTTAAGAGAACTGTAATATAGAAAGTGCATGCCCCTTTTTGTTGCCTAAATTAAATTAAACAACATGGTACCGTAATTAACAAAGTGGTCGTGTGGTTGAATAAAAAACATTCTCAGATACTGAAATGTGTGTCATAATTATATCGGTAATGTACAGAGGGTACATTTGGTTGAGACATTTTTCAGGTAATTTTTCCGTATGCGTCATCAGATCACTGTACTTCGAAGTTTGCGCCGACCCCCCCCCCCCCACCCCAGGTTTTCTTTTCGTTGCTCGCTGTATCAAGCCCAAATTTACCTGCATGTCACTTTTAAATGGAACATTACTATAAATGGAACAATAATGACAACAAGATGACGTATTAAGACAGATGCACACTATACTACTTCTTCGTGAAAACCGAAATATGTTAGGTGACATGTGAATAGTAGGTCAATATCTCGAAAGCGCATTTAATCCCCCACATCCCCGCGCCCCCACACCCACACCCCACACCCCCAACCCAACCTTTTTCGTCTCTCTAACTCTATCGAATAAGTAATATTATGCAAAGCCAACATGCTAAAACTATACAACCGTTGAAATTCAGCGACACTACTGCTATGAGTGTCTCAGAGTGTGTTTACTTTTGTATGTAGGTGTATATGTGATTAAGAAGATCGCCACCTATTTCAGTTAAGTTGTGCAGAGACACACACACTCATTATATATATATATATATATATATATATATATATATTCATTTATATATATATATATATATATATATATATATATATATATATATATATATATATATATATAATATGTGTAATGAGTAAAGCGTTGATACAATGTCGCATTTTGAATCGTGTTATCTCTTACATTGGTCTTATAAAACAGCATATCGGACTATAATATAAAGACGGTTTAGGTGGCAAGCTCCAGTTCGGCTTGGGTGTCTCCAAGTAGAGTCTGTATCAAGAAGCGAGATGTTCTCCTTCAGAAAAAGGGTAGAAACTTTTTTTTTTTGCGATTTGTTTTCATACAGAATTTCTGCTATGAAAATAGCTTGTCCGTATGATGATGACTCCAATTATTATTTTGACATAACGTATGGTGCGGGTATGAAAGCACATAAATTTATTCTTGTCAATTCTTGGAACCACTTTTACGAAAGCGGACGATAAGTCTACGACGAATGTGAACTTAGGTATACATATATATATATATTTCTATATATATATTTCTATATATATATATATATATATATATATATATATATATATATATGTATATATATATATATATATATATATATATATATATATATATATATATAATCCAAGTTCACATTCATCGTATACTCTATTTATATATAGTAACCTACCAGTGGCAGTCTTCAACAACTTTACAGGAGATATGCAGGTACTTCCTATAACGTTTATGCATGTAATTACCGGAGAGGAAGATGTCGTAAACTGGTATAAGGCTTTATACTGACAGTTCTCACTAATTGGGGCGAGAGGATATTCTTCAGTCCTTCCGCTTAGAAAATGTCCAACATATTTTAATTCAGTGAAAACAAGAACTATGATGATGCAACTGTTAATACGAACTACAACCCACCAGCTTAATTATCAGGGTTATTTAAATGGTATACCAATTCATCTTAACTAAACACTTGCTCCATATTTATCACTTGGTCTCGAGACAGCATATATAGTACGGAGAGCACACGGCCGCACTGCACTTTCTCTAGGTAGACGAAACATGGGCCAATTGACTTGACATAATTGTCAAATGAGGTTACACACGAATGAACTATATATGAAGGCGGGGTATATATATATATATATATATATATATATATATATATATATATATATATATATATATATATATATATATATATATATATATATATATATAGGTTATTTCTTTTATTCAAAAGATATTCGCTTTTTTTTTCGCTTATTTTAAAAGCTTTCACTTGTGCGAAAGATGAACTATCTTGATATATTTTTGTATAAATATTCATGAAACAAGTGACATCAGTTGCGGCCATTTTCATTGAAAAGAACTGAAACATGTATTCATAGGTTATAGTGAATATAATTCAAGTAGACAAGGGCATTACATTTGTTAGCAAAATGGTTGTAAATTTAGATCAGTTGAAAGGCATGCCAGGTGTTTTGGCTGGTTTCCTCTTGGGAGTCGCAAAAAGCCTTAGTTAGTTGGTTTATCACTGTGTATCGTAATAAAACGCCAACTTGACCAACCAAACCGTTTTTTGTTCGATGTAAAACTTAAAACAAATCCACCTCGAGTTGAAGTCACAATGATTTAATATTCGGTAGATAATGACTAAATCATCAGTTACCGTACTGATCGATGGGTAAACGCCTTCTTCCTCAAGTTTGTCCTTAATTTGTATATGTGTTGTGGTTGAAGTTGTGCTTTAGTTGATATAGTTCCCGCGTGGTTATGCACCGTCTTTCAAATCTCACTCTCGCCTACAATTTTTTTTTTATTTTACCACAAGTTTCTGCCAGATCGTTATACCATAAACCATTTAACGAAGACAGACTCAAGCTCTCATGTAAATAAAAGGAGAAACTGTTACCTTGAGAGAAGCTTACTTCGCCCACGGCGTGAATGTAGGAGGAATATATCGCATAGCACCTCACATGTATAGTATAAGGTGAACCGCTATTGGCTAACTATTGCAGAATGATGTCATCAATATAACATGACTCTTGGTTCTTTCTGCTTAAATAATAAAGAAAAACACAGTTGAAATTAATTTTATGCATTCAATGCATCTCTGTTTACTGGCAGTAATCATTGCAAAGACCAAGAAAGGGATAACAAAAAAAAAGGTATTTATGTTGGCGGGGTGGGGGTGGGGTGAGGCTGGGGGTGTTTCAGAAAAAACAGACATAGGGAGGCAAGCTTACATCGGCTTTTTTTGTGTGTAACCGGTTCATATGAGGGTCAAGAGGAATATTTATTTTTGACTATATTGAAAGAAGAAGAAGAAAATATTCTAAGCATCCTGTTGAATTCCTTGTCAGTATACAGTTCCTACATTGCGTTTTCGATATATTGAAAGTTGAAATTGTCATAGTTTGTACCCACGAGTGAACTTGAAGCAAACAGGTGTGATGTCATAGTTACAGTACTGACAATAACTGCTGAAAGTTTCATATTTCTTCTGTTTTCTATTTTTGTTTCCTTTTTTCCTATTTTGCACTGGATTGTTTTGACCTTGGATTTGGATATTTGGTTTCACCCTTTGCTTTTAGGGGATGTGAAGTAATCATGTATACCCCTAAATGATTGCATCATTATACCCCTTAATGAATGCATCAGTATATACCCCTAAATGATTGCATCAGTATACCCCTTAATGAATGCATCAGTATACCCCTAAATGATGGCATCAGTATACCCCTAAGTGAATGCATCAGTATGCCCCTTAATTAATTAATGAATGCATCAGTATATACCCCTAATGGGAATGCATCAGTATAACCCGTAAATGAATGCATCAGTATATACAACTAAGTGAAATGCATCAGTGTATACACCTAAGTGCAATACATCAGTATATACCCCTAAGTGCAATGCATCAGTATACCGCGTAAATGAATGCATCAGCATGCCCCAATATAAATGCATCAGTATACCCCCTTAATGAATGCATCAGTACACACACCCCTAAAAGAATGCATCAGTACACTCCTAAATGGATGCATCAGTATATACCCCGTAAATGAATGCATCGTATACCCCTTAAATGAATGCATCACTACACCCCGTAAATGAATACATCAGTATATACCCCTAAGTGCAATGCATCAGTATATACCCCTAAGTGCAATGCATCAGTATACCGCGTAAATGAATGCATCAGCACGCCCCAATATAAATGCATCAGTATACCCCCTTAATGAATGCATCAGTACACATACCCCTAAAAGAATGCATCAGTACACTCCTAAATGGATGCATCAGTATATACCCCGTAAATGAATGCATCGTATACCCCTTAAATGAATGCATCACTACACCCCGTAAATGAATACATCAGTATATACCCCTAAGTGCAATGCATCAGTATATACCCCTAAGTGCAATGCAGTATACCCGTATATGAATGCATCAGTATACCCTAAATGAATGCATCAGTATACTCCGTATATAAATGCATTGTATTTATACATGTTGTTCATACATCCCAATTTTAAGAAACTTAGATAGAGATTATTTAAAGAAACGCATAATGCACATTTGCTGTTTGGTTTGCTCAATTAAAACGAAATAAACAAAACGTTGATTTAATGTAACGTTATGCTCTTTAACAATGCAACTTAAAACCATTTAGTCGAGTTTCATTTCAAAATAATGAAACAGCAGAAATGTCGACAATTTTGAAAGGTTCCTTTATTTTTTTGCAATGAGTAATAATAACAAAAAAAGATGCATCGGTCATTTTTTCAGAAAGAATGGAAACGTTGACTATATGGTGTCACTCAGAGATGGATCCAGGAATTGAATGGTTATGAGGCAAACTTAAAGCTATAATTTAGCTAATTAGGTCGACACAGGAGGTGGTCTTTATAACTAATTTTGTTTGAAGGGGGGTGTACACCTCACGCACCCACACACACTCACCGTCACTCCCACTCCCATCCACGCCCCAACCCTCATTCCAGTTTTCACAGCCAAGGTAAACAAACCGAGCCATTATCATTGGTCTATGTGTTAGAGACGCCTACAATGAACAACTCCCCACCCTCCGCCATCCCCATCCGCACCCCAGCCTTCACAGCCATAGTAAGCAAACCGAACCATAACTAGTTTATGTGGTAGAGACGCCTACAATACACAACTCCAAAGCATCCCACCCAACCCACCCTCTCCCCAGCCTTCACAGCCACGGTAAGCAATTCGAACCAGTCAGGTATGTGATAGAGACGCCTACAATGAACAACTCCCAAGCACCCCCCCCGGGGGGACTCAACCCACCCTCTCCCCAGCCACGGTAAGCAAATCGAACCATTAGTAAGTAATGTGATAGAGACGCCTACAATGAACAACATTGATAACATTGGTTTTATTCAATTAATAAAAATGCACAACTGGCAAATATATGTTGCCCTCCTCCCCACTCTTCCCACACCTTCCCTACCCCCTACCCTTACCCTTACCCCACCCCTCTCCCATAAAGAAAATGAAGAAGAGGAGACAATAGAGCATTAGTCATATGACATTCAACTTCTCCTTAATTTTGTCTTTTGTTGTTTCATTTCGATATATAAGTATATGAGGTAATAATGACAACAATAGGTCAAACAATTCATTATTTTCTGAAAGCAAGTGTTAAAGGAAGGAAAAGCAGGAAGTATTATTACTGTCATTCCTGAAAGTTATGCATAGAAGTATATTTCAACTATTGTTTGTTTTATACACACATAGAAACGTCACAATCACAGTTCAGAAATCCTTCTCGTTGCTGAAAAGGCAATTTTGATATTTCCTCTTGCATATGTTTTATTTCCTATAATAACGTGGGATTTCCATGAAATTTATTTTAGACGTAAACACGTGCGTGAGTGTCACAGATCATAAAATTTCTTATAATCCTATTTCGTACAAATTGCAATGAATATTTAATTTACGTCATTTTAATATGCGAACATTAAAATGACTAAAAATGTAGGATATATTGAATATCTTGGCATGAGTCACACAGCATTTCAATTGGTCAATGTATGGGATTACATTAAAACAATAGTTCCTCTTGGGAAGAGGGAAGATGGGTAGAGGGGTTCGGGTGGAAGAGAGGGTCGGATGGTTCCCACAAGTGTCGTCGTTTCCCCCCACCCCACCTCCCCAACATTATAAATTTCTGAAATTCTGAAGATAATATTAATAAAGTAACTCATGTTTCGGCGCCCATCTTAAGCTGTTTATTCCGTCACCTTCTCCTTCGTTCTGTTCCGACCCTATTCTTGTATCTATAGGCTAATATAGACTGGAGGAGGGGGGAGAGGATGGTGAACGGAGATGGGGGACAGGGGAAGGTGTAGGGGAAGGGAAGAGGGAGGAGAGAGGAGCAGAAAGTGACATCACATGCGAATTAAAGAAATACTACTGCTAAAAGACAAATAATAATATGGCAGGCAATATTTTCCCATTACGTTCGAAAATCTATTGATGACACAGATTTTGTTCAAGTTCATCTAGATTTGTTGCAAACTTGTTAGTTCAAAAAATGAGAAAGTTATCCAATATTGCTACACATGTTTCCTCCCCCGCCTTCTCCACATACTTGCGTCTCACAAATCACCCACTTATATTTTTTACAATTTGCACTCAATGACTTAAATCAAAATCCGGGATAACTGTGAAGCTATAGATGACACCAAACATGAGAGAACTAAAAGAGCTTGGTCATTATAACTCCGTTATTCCTCAAGGTGAAAGTAAAGTTATGAACACATCATCGTTGCGTCGGCTTTTATTTTATCCCAAAATGTAATGTACTCGGGATGAGATACTTTGCCAACATTATTTCGAAAAGTTTTTCGCGAAATACTCCTTAATCGTAAAGCTGACGGACTTCAAACTTTATAAGTATGTGTCTGGACATAGGTTGCAGTGTCCGGTGAGTGACGAATGACATCATATGAGTCAACGGTGAAATGACCCAAAATCACTAATTAGGCCATTACATCACATATATACCAAAACGACGAAAACTATATTTCGAGAACTTCTTCCTGCCGTAAGACCGACGGACTTCAAATTGGTTAGTATGTGCCGTACCCATACAGTAATGACAATTTCAAAGATTTTTTATATAATGAATGATTAGAGTCTATTAACAAACAATGTCAAAGGTCATAAGGTGAGTAAAATTCAGAGCTCGTGTACTTCCAACTTGGTGAGTATAAAACTGATGGCCTCATACTGATCATAAACCCATATTTTGGGATGATATCTGTTTACTCCATGGATTGCCTATACAATAGTCTATAGTTTTAATAGTTAAATTTTGCATATTGATATTGTGAGAGATCACGGTTTTCATATACCGAAAAACTGGTTAAAAGAATTGCTAAATAATTTCATTTTAAGAAATATAATATCAAGCGATTCCGTAAATAACTGACATCCGCATTTTTGTTTTTCCTTTCCGAAAATTCTAAGTCGCTCCATTTGACAATTGTCCAACTCTTTCCTATTTCCCATTCATCGAAACAACACACATATTATAACAAAAAACCATGCATTGCAAGCAGGCAACAGGAATCCAATTTCTAATTTTGTTCACCAAAATCACAAAATATTCACCGTAGTCTGTTCTGTTGTATTGGCTAACAGCCCCAACGGTTACCGTCTTCAGCTCACGGCGGGTAAAAAACAAATACAAAAAACAAAAACAAAAAATCGCAAGATTTTCCATAAAACCTAAACATTCTTCGTTTAAGTCTTTATCATTAGCACTCGAACAGTTGTCTTCGACAAATAGTGTTTTCCTTTTGGGAGGCTTTCCATCTAGCTTCTTTCCCCCTTTTTATATCTTATTTTTGTCGTTTCTACTTAGATTAATCAACTAACCGTCTTTCGCTGGAAGGGGAATTAAACCTTATAAGTGCACGCTAGCTTAGAAACAATTCTTTCTTTAAACTCTTCATGGTAAAAAAAAAATAGAAGAGATCATTTTGGTAAGGGAGCCATTCAGAAAACGGACGTTAGCGCACTAAGGTTGTGGGTTGAGATGTCTGCGATTAATGAGAAAAACGAGTTTTGGGAACAGGCTCTTTAATATAAAACAACATCCGTTTTCTGAAAGAATAACCATAAACTGGAATATCTGTTGCTAATATTATTTATTTAATATTTGTGTCTTCTATGTTTTCTTTATTAGCAGCATTTTTTTTAAAGGTAGATGTGGAAATATCAAGGTGTGAATAAGTAATATATAACATATAAAGGGTAAAAGAATAAATGTTATCTTTCATGGAAACTGGATGAAGGGGTAACTCTTCAAAATAAAACCGCACAGAAGGTTGCAAGAACAAGGGGTATGGAAAAGAGGGTTCAATCTGGGGGCACATAAACTACGAGGGCAGTGGGACATGTGACATAGATGTGAGGGGGCAAACCACAAAATCACCGCAAACTTTCTGCTTAAAAAGTGACTTTCCGTGGATTTCGTCCCACAACATATAGTAGGTGAAGAAAGAAGACAACAGTGTTTTTTTTTTTTTGCATAATGTAATCAAATTAACCGATAAACTGACAAATAAATGTTGTGTTTGTTTAAAATAGAAATAAGGGTATGGCTTCAAAGACAAATCGCACATTAGTTTGAAATGGAGGATTATCCATACACCCCCCCCCCCCGCCCCCTTAGTTCGTCTTACACCAAGGGCGGCGGTAATGGGTTCAATCTGGAGACTAAGAAACTTCGGGCAACCGAACACGTGACTTTGATTTGACAAGGGGGCAGACAATTAACATATTAAAACAAAAAAATCCTTTAAAATGGATCACACGTACATTCTGTACTACAAATTCCAGCATTTAAGTGTTTTTAATCCTCGAAATAACGGTCCTCCTTTCCCTCTCCCGTCACCGCCCGTATATCACTGCGCAGTTGATATATATTCCTATATTAACTGGACTTAAAAATATAACATTTGTATATATCTTTTGAAATGAAGACATGGAATCAATACGAGGTATGAACATTAAACAAAAAATTGAAATCAAATAACTGTTGTGTTTATTTTAAATTGAACCGAAGGTACATAACTTGAGATAGCAGGACATTGTTGGGAGATGCCAACCCGCCAGGGGTGCAACCATGGGTCATGACTCAGAAAGAACAAAGGTGGGCTCAGCCTCCGCGACTCCTCCCACTGACAATTAGAATTTAACAACAACAAAATGCTTCTGTACAGTATATAGATATATAACATGTATATGCGGTACAACCTAAACAGTCGAAACATTTTCAACATTGTTACAAAAGTTCCAAAATGTATAGCACCATTTTTTCATGTAAGAGCCCTCCATTTTACCAAAATATTCCCCTTACCCCTTCCCTTAGACAATTCTCCTGGACGGCTTAACATCTACGCTATATATATATATATATATATAGGCCTATATATAGGCCTATATATATATATATATATATATATATATATATACTTGGTCCTAGGGAAACACTTCAAACATTGTCGTAGACTTATCGTCTGCTTTCGTACTAGTGGTTCCAAGAATTGACATGAATTAGTAAGTGTACTTTTATAACCTTTGCCATATGTTTTATCAAAATTATATTTTTATACATTATACGGGCAAGTAATTTTTAAATACCATATGATCTATTTCATTTAATTATAGCTAAAGACCGGTAAAATGTAGAGTTGTTTGTTCTCTCCATTTTGAACAAGTTTCTAATGTGAAAAGAATTTTGATTACATATATTTCTTCCTATGTCGAATTATACAAAGTCATCTTTACTCATCAAACTCAAACTAGGATGTCCATGACGAAAACTGCATTATCGGCAGCTTGTTTGCATTAAACTCACAAACTTATGATAGTTTTTATCAAAATTTGAGCTTTGTTCCAATTAAAGACACTACCTGAACAAGACATTTTCACCCATTGATTTCGAGAGTAATTTCCAGTCTACGTTAACCTTCTCCCGGAACGCTTTTGAAAAATTCAACTTCATGCAAACGAAATTTAACAATAAAATCTTCAAATTGTTGTTTTTCTATTTTATTTTTATTTGAAAATAGTCACTAACCCAAACGTCATCATTGATTGTTCTGTATGATAGAAATAAAAGTGATGAACAAATTCCTGTTAAGAAAAGTTCATATTCCATTTGCGAGATATCACAGGTTTTATGTTCTCAAAAACATAAGGCTGGAGACTTGAACAAGTCTAAACTATGATAGCATCAAGGTACCGCACCACAATAAGAGTAGTGTACATCCGCTCGATATAGGTTAACGATTGTCAGAGAAAAGAGGTTAAAGTACCCAAAGTAATGCTTGTTTAAACATACTATCAGTTACCATCATCGTTTGTTCTGCCTTTATGTGAAAGAGCATAATTCAAAGTACAGATGGTGTGAAAATAGGGAGGATCGAAGGTGATATAAACCATTTTAGAAAATCTTTGGTTAAATGTTGATATTACTCCGAGCATGCAGATGGAAGGGTGGTGGTTCAGTATGCTTAACTTGCTCCTCTTCTAGCTCAAAATCTAAACGGTCATGATATTGAAATTTGCAAGTGCCATGATAGGCCAAGATCTCAGCTATCATGTAGTGGGTAGGATATACCAGTTGAAAACTTCTATCTATATGCTTTGGCAGGTCTTGAAAGTAGCAAGTTTAGTGTGTAAGTCAATGAAACAATTAATCGTGGTGCGAGACCTCAAGCCACATTTGCCCCGTCAATACGTATATCTGTTCTGCTTTTATATACAACAATGTTTGTGTACTGTTTATAGTGGAGCTGGGACTAATTGAATCTAACATATTTAGGCTATTAACAACATTTTACCATGAAAATATCCCAAACAAAAAGAGGGAAAGGAAGGGGTTCAGATCCTAAAGTGACGTCATAACTCCACAGACTGACAAAATGACAGCCCCTCCCCCCCCCCCCCCCCCCGATATGACTTTTAAACTAAAGGATATATCTCTTCAAAGATTGGCCCTAATCTCCCTATAGCTGTTTAGAGGAGCTGTATTTGGAAGAAATGTCTGCTTTATAAGCTGAAGATGACGACTTGGTTATACACAAAAACAAATATTAGCAAATATTTAAAGAAAGTGATTAGAACAGGGACAGATTAAAAAGAAATAAAAGATTTAAGAAGTTGTGAATATTAATATACTGCAAAGGATTATAATTTTTAAAGGATTTGAAACTCCATTTTGAATTAAAAGTGCAGATTTTATAATAAAGAATTTTCTAAAAAAAAAGTGATTCTAAAACTGGAAGTGATTACAGGAAATAACAAGGTTAGTAAATGTTAATTTATCATCGATTCAGCTCTTCTTAGTACATTGTGTGGGAAGTATTTACGCTCATTACTTGAACCGTGAATCATTGTTTTCTCCTCTTTTGTTTCTATTAAACCGTTATGTTTACTCTTAATATTTTCAAATATGATTTCTTTGGATTAAGAAGAAAATACTCCTCGTCACACGTGGGGTACAGATCTATGTCGGTGTTCTATTGGGGTGGGAGTTATTCTTAAGATTAAGATATAGCACAGTTTAAGATAGCACACACCTGTCGAACTATATATTTTCTGCATTCACCTTAAGTAAAATAAAAAATTGTATTCAAATTTTGAAGGAAACCGAAACCTTTTTTATTTCTAGTTTTGCATCTATGATATCACACTTGTTTCCTTCAAATTTACTTTTATCACAAATGTATGAACTTCAAGTAACGCTTATCTCATATCTCATATATAGGAATTGAATGAAAATTTCATCAGAATGCTATTAGGTTTATAAGCTTCTCTTACATGTCAAATTAAATTGATCAAACATGTTGGTCGACATTTTCAGTACCTGATCCTCGTATAGCAGAAGATATGGTGCTTTTTTTTTATTCTTCTTCAAATTTAGTGATATGAGTTGCGAATGCATCTGGCAACAGTTGAGCATTGAATGACGTCATCATGGCAATTGAACTCAACATGACTTGGTTTATCTTTAATAATATTTAAATTATTTATCCACAGAGGAAAAAGAATATTACCTACACAAAATGATTCATTTTAATAAAATTCTGAATAAAAAATAGTGAACAATAATAGCTGAGCAAACATTTCAAATGTATCACATTTTAAAGATGAATCAACGAGAATAGTTTTTAATGGAAATTAAACGTTAAGCTGTTAAAAAACATCTATAACACGATGGTATGACAGATCACTTTACTGGAGTACCTCTTTCTGGGGTGATTAGGGAGGATTAAGCCAGTCAAAATATATATATTTCCAGTAATATCTAGGGACAATATATTGAGATGGGCTTTTCAACCCACAGAGTGGAATATTTATTTTGTCTGCCACCCGGATATCCATTTATATCGGTAAACGGTTATAGCCGATCTATATTACGTGATATTATGCAATAAGCATATTCATATTTTATGGCAGCAGATCAAAGTGTTTACAAATGGAATTAATTTTCAATCTTGATGACATCCTTTTATATACTTACATAGCAATTAAATTAAGGTTGATGAGTGTGAGTTGGGGAAGGCAGAAGCGAAGGGGCGGGGGGTTGATAGTTTCCCCTCATTCCTGTATGTTGATCTATAGCGAATAAACATCATTTACACATAACAGGTAAAACAAAGGAAATTACGTTGTTTCGTTTTATAATATTTAAAAAACAAGTATATTTACTGAACCTGCAACAAATGTTAATAGCCCCCCCACCCCCAACCCCCATTTTTAAATAACCACCAAACTCTAAAACTCCCTCAAAGATATCGGTTTTACTAAATAGTAAGAAGTAGACCATATGATACCCTTATTTATTTATTTTTTGTGTACGTAAAACAACAGATTTATCTCTATAAAGTCTTTAGTAACATATGACGTATCTATTTCAATGTTACATCAAAAGTCGTCATTAACCTATTTCAAAAGACTAATGCAATGATGCTTTTGATATTGTTTCCCGATAAAAAAGATTACAGCGTACAATGAAATCCACGAAAAACGAAAACTGACAAAGCCACTTATCGAGAAACTATATGACTGTCACATTAGTATAGAAAATACTCCCGAATGACAAGCTATATAACCAGTATTCCTACAACTAGTTTACCATTTAGTAAGCGATTTTGTCTTATTATTGACGTAAAACGTAACGTCATAGGAATTATCGGATCAAGATCAATTAAAACCTTTGTCAAACGACCTGACTCTGTTTTATTTACTCTCTCTCTCTCTCCACCTATCTGTCTCGCTCTCTCTGTCTTTTCCCTTTTCTCTCTCTGTCTATTTTTCTTTTCTCGTATCAAAACTTTTGTGTCCGAGAGTGAGACTTCCTGTAGTGCTGGACAAAACCTGTTTGCAGACTAACGTCATTAAGAGATCTTCTCAGGAGCTCTTGTTAATGTTTTTGCGTCACTATCAAACATGCAATGAACACCTGAGTCTTTCTAGTAATCATGAAGACTTAATTGGAGTCCTATACCGTCAATGACACGATACGTCTATAATTGCTAAGGTAGATAACAATACGTTATCCGCTAATTGCATCCAAATAGGTCACGCATTTGAAACGTAAATTATCACCCGATAACACTCGCCAAAGAACACACATACACATACACACACATATACACATACCAACACACAGACACACATAAATATACATACATATATATATATGTATATATAGCATGACTTGTTTACATCATTCTTTTTTTGTTTACCAACAAATGTATTACCGCGCAATCGCATTCATTACACGAATAGTCTAAACCAGCTTTTCAGAACAACTTGTCAGCTTAGGGAGAAAAGTACTATCTGAGCATGCTCATAGGATAAACCATCTACGTATGATGACGTGCGTTGCCCTGGTGATGCACGATTACTGAAAATGTGTACAAGTGACGCTATTGTACAAAACTAACTCTGTATTTGATTGATTGTTTGTAGATATCAGTTTGAGATCAGTCCATCAGTTCATACCTTATCATTGTTTTGATCTTACAAACAAAACTTAGAAATGAAATATAACGATACATTAATTGAGCCAGGTTCAGGTCAGGCGAAATTTTGAAATTTCCTTTATGTGAAACCTACGAAATTCGGGGTCGCAAATACTGAAAAACAAAGTCTCTACAGAAATTACCAAGCGCGGCAGCGACACGAACTTTGTACACGTCACAACAGTTCCTGTAGCGAAACGGACGACCAATCAGAATGCTCAAATGTGATTACCTTTACAAAGTGCGTAGAAACCGACTCGAAATTAAATTTAGAGCTTCGTCTACGTAAGTTGTATACGCGCGTCTTGGGTTTGTGAATGAAAACAGCTGATTGAAGATCTCGCCATTCATGGTTAAATTTAGAACACAAAGCAACATGAATATTAATTAACCTACTGAATTATTCAATTCCATGTCTCATCCAGCCCACTGCTTCATTGCTCGTTGTATGCATGTGAGCAGTTGTTTAGCATTACAGCAAACTTACATAAAGCACAGAGAAAGTTCACTACGTTGAACTAATGAAATGAAAACAGAAGAAGAAGAGAAGGGAAGTCTTTCATAAATACGACATAAATTCAGGTCTAAACAAATTATTGCGGATGTTGACATTTCACATCGTAGCCCACATTGTGTGTGTATATCCATATATATAGTGTGTATTTGTGTGCTATCTGTTGTGTTTTTACTTTTTTGGTGTCTATCCATAAACAAAACTCATGTATATATATATATATATATATATATATATATATATATATATATATATATATATATATATATATATATATATATATATACACAAGATTTTTCACACGCGACGAAAAGAAAAGGCAACAGAAAAAAGGAGAGAGAAGAAAAGATGCGGTGCCTATTCATTATTCATTTGAATCTAATAAGAATAGACATACACTATAAAACATCAGTTTCTTTCTAACGAGGTAAAGAGATATAACAATACACCACAAACTGTGGATTACTCTATGGCATCAAAAAGAGTAGCCAGTTTTATGATGGGTACTCTTTGTAAGGAAACAAAACACGAAAACGCTGAATAATACATATTGTTTACGATCTTTGTCTATTGTGTATGATTGGTACTGGTACAATTATAGGCTGATCAAAAGGAGAGAAAAAAAATGAATATTCCATTCCTATTGCTTTCAATCTACGTTCAATTCGTTCCATAACCACAATATAACGTTCTGCCATTACAACAGGTCCAATTAAGATTGTAAGAACAAAATGCTAATTAAATAACACATGTATAAGTCCCGTTGGTAATTGTCACGTGATACGTGTCTGGATGGGCACGTTCAATAGTGATAGTCGATATTACTGTACATAGGGCAGACGACAAGCCAGTGCCACATTAAAAAAAAAAAAAAAAATAAGAGAGCAGGTGTTCGGTTTATTTGCATTATTCCAACTTTTCCATGACCGCAACATTCGGCATCATTTGGTACAGACTTTGGTACTTCCAAAACATTCCGTTACTGTTGAAATCTATTACCTATAGTCTACCCTATACAAAATCTATTAACCTACAGGTATATATGTTTATGTTGAAATTTGAAATGAAAACGCTGACGACACTTTTTACTGTCATTAAGTGGGTAGACCTAATAGCAGTTGATTGGATTATGTTGGACAAATACTTCATACAGTTAGCCTACCGTACGGTATTGGAACAGATAAGCTCCACATATATAGTTAGCCTATCATATACAGTAGCTGCTAGAACATATTCTTCATACAGTTAGGCTACCCTACGGTAGTGGAACATGTACTGGAAGAAATATATAATACAGTTAGCAAATGCTAGCGAAACTGAAACATATACTGTTATAGGATAGGCATCGTATGGAAATTACATATATTTAATACCGTTAGTATATACTGGGACATATACTTGATACCATTGTCCTATAGGTTATATACTGATACTTCATACCGTCACTAAATAACGGGTTGTATTGCCTATCATTTCGTAAGAAGGATATAGACTGGCACAGTATACCGTAACTGTACTTCATCGATAAACTGGAATACAACGCTTATATCGATTGATCGATCGCTTGATATCGCTCGTAAATGTTTTGAACACGTACTGCTATTCTTGATACCAAGTTAGTATATACCGGAAAAATCGTATACTTCATATCAGGGGCGTATCCAGGATTTTCTAACCCGGGGGGCGCGAATTACTATCTAAGCGGAGCGCCACCATCGGTTGGCGCGCAGCGTACAAGAAAAATTCTGGTTTTTATTCCCCCCCAGATCACCGGAAATGGCACTTCTCGGGCTTAAAAATGACCAACCAGATGTACACTTTTGCATGAGAACCAAGTATTTCCCAATGGTTTTTTTTCCATCCATAAACTTTTTGAAGATTTTCTTCAGTCACAAATCATGTTCGACCTCATCGCATGTCCTGTGGATCATTGCTTTTGTAGGTGATTCTACGTCGCGGCCCACAATACCCGGGTGTCAGCCCCACTTTTCAAGGTTTTCAGCTCATTATTTGTTCAGAATTTGAAAATTCACTTCAAAACATACCCTTAATGTTGCAAAAAAATGTCATCTATGGACAACCAATATAGAAAAACCTCCTTGAACCCCTAACAGACCGGTCAAAATTACACGAGTAGAGGGAAGTATGATGAAGAATGTTGGTAAGGAAATTTTCGAAAATTCAGACACAGTTAATTTATTGGTGTAGAAATATTAAACCCTCTTATAACGGCTATTATAAAACTTGGTTGAAGGAAATGAAATAATAGCAGATATTTCCGAAACCGAACACTACACACATAGGCGTAGGAGGCGGGGGTTCCTACTGAAAGAAAAATAAATTGCAATGATGTATAGCTAAAGGAAATGAAAAAACTATCTCCTTGATAATTAAAATAAAGTTATAAGCTTGGTCGACTAATTCGCCATTACTAATGTAAAAGAGAATTTGACATAATTGGACCTCCATGCTTTTTCTCCATCTACATAAGACATTTCGTTGTTTACATTAGCATCCCGCGGTATACTGCGCAATTTCCACGGACCGTACGGTACACGTTGGTATGCGATGTAATAACCGATGCTTGCTTATATGATATTGTCTTTAACATGTTGAACGCGCGCGAAAAATATAGGCTATATTTATCGGGCAAGTCGTTACAGCCCCCCCCCCCCCCAAATCTTATGACTACACA